>NC_056745.1:1162713199-1162770699 GCF_019279795.1 Protopterus annectens
GGCGACATAAGAGAGACCCTGTTTACCTGTGCCAGCCTTCTACACAATTTTGTGTTTTATTCAGTTCTGAGATATTCCAAAAGTAATTGGAAAATAATGCAAAAATCTAGCAGATGCAGTTGTAGACATGTAGAAAACTTTCAGGGTTTTCCCTACACATAATAATCTGTGAAATAATATACTAGCTCTTTACCCTCTTCTGGAAACTGATCTTGTACATTGTTAAATCATGGCAGCACTTCATTCTCTTCCATAAATGCTAATCAGTATGTTTCTTAGCAAACAGTTGAAATTGTACACTCTTCCTATACAGTGGTGCCAACCCCAGTAACTGTGTCTTTCGCCAAATGTTTTGGTTGAAATGAAACTAACAGCCTTTGGAAATTGTACCATTAATGTTACTAACAATGCACCTATTTGTAGCAATCTCAGAGTCACATATTGCATACTTTATAGCAGCAGACAAATTATTAGTACTCAGTGTGTCAAGCAGAAATTGCCACAGGTAGTTATATGCCTTCAAGGATTTTCGAAACATGAGGCAATAAATTAAAGGTATAGTCTTACAACTGCTACAATAGTTGACATAGCCATGCATACTATATAACTGATGAGAAATAGTACCATTCGTCAAAAAGCTACAATAAATCAACCAGACAGTAGTTTTATTTAAATCTGTCAAATTTTGTAATGTAGGAATTATAAGTAAATGTGTGCCTGCAATGCTATCATAAACTCTTTTTTCAACAAGTGTACCAACCTTCAGAGGAAATTCACAGACTTTCAGATTTTCTGTAGTAACTTGTTGCCCAACACTTTTTATTAAATGCTTTCCTCTCACTGTATTCACTTGCAACAGTAGCACTTTTCTATTAAGCAGTGCTACTGCACTCTCTAATTACGTCCCTGCATAACATCATCTACAACTAAGCAGGGCATATCAAAACTACAAAAAAAAAAAAAACACAAAAATGAAAACAAATAAAATAAAACAACAGGCGACTGACCCAAGAAAAAATTATTAGTCACTCTTTCTAGTGCCTTGGCTCAGCAGCCTTCAAGGAGTAACAATCAATTTAAAACAAACCCCTTATATACAAAACATAAAAACAATTAATTAATTATCCAATAAAACAATCAAACAATCAGATCAAGTATTTCCAATTTACTTCACAATTAAGACCAAAAGGCATTAAAATGTTGTATTTTAATATAAAAACAGATTCTTTGTGGAAAGGTTTGTCTTTTTAATATAGAATCATCCCCTCACTTTAATATGTATTTTTTCAAGAACTGAACCTTGTAATAATGAAACATCGCAATCATTTTGTTCCGTAAAATGGACTGCAATAGAACTTTCAACTTTTTGCTTCTTAATATCCCTGATACACTCCTGCATCCTTGTTCTAAACATTCTTTTAATTTCTCCAATATAGAACAAATTACAGGGGCATTTAAGGGCATAAATAATGCCTTCAGTGTTACAAGAAAAAGTTTCCAGTGGATAAAATCTAACATTATTTATCTCTGTAAAACAACGTGCCCCAAGCTGAAAAATACTACAATTATTGCAGAGAAAGGTACCAAATGCAGCTGGATGTCTTATAATATTAGCATCAGGAGATACAAAATAACCATGAACAAGCATATCTTTTAGATTTTGTCCACGTCTATATGAGATAAAAGGAGGGCTGATCCCTGCTTCATTTCAGCACATGCAACATACTTTTCTACATTATCAGATGGATGGTTATGGCCAACAGTACTTTTTCAGTACCTACTCTGTTGTTGATGATTCCATTACTTCCTGAATTTTGCACTTTTCATTTAACTATAGGCAACATGCCCAATACTTTTTCTGTTTGCTTGCTTTCTCTAAATGATACAGATAGCCCAATATAGCTAACACCTCTTTGCCATTTTGGGATGCGGATAATTTGTAGACATTCCCTAGAACTCCAGTGCATTGTATGCCATGACAGCACAGTTACATTGACATATTTGGAGCATGTCAATCCATCAAAGGTAATTTCAGCAAACAGAAAACAACAGAAGCCAGATTGTCAAAACCACCTTTGATGAATGTGGAGTCTGCCTTTTTCTCCACTGTTGTGCAACCTTAGAGTTTGTATATATAATTTCAGGGGGTGTGGGGGTGTTCCCCCAGTGAGAAGTGCAGGGGCAAGTCCCCCCTGCAAAAAAAAATTGTTTCAGTGCTCACTGAAGGCTGCTTCACTGTACTGGTTCTGGTCTATTTGCACTAATTAAAACCACCTTCAATGTATCAGTATGAATCCACCTTATTCCACTGTCTGACCAGTACTCATTTTTTTGCATTTATGTACCTTGGTATCAGTGGATTGCGTTTCTGTGTGATTAGTCATTTGCAATTTCAGTATTGTTGTCTCAAAGATTCAAAGTAAACTTCAAAGTAAACTTTATTGTCATTTAGTACCACACACGTGTAGCCTAAACAAAATTCTGTGCATCACCTCCTTCTTGAGGTTACATACAGAAAGTAAAACAGTACAAGTAAAAGAATGACACAACTAACATATACAGTCCTCCTCCTAGTTCCTGTACAAAACAGCAGAAAAAAGAATTTCAATACTTAAACACAGAATAAGTATACCCTCCCCTAGGTTATAATAACTTTCCCATTTAAATAAAGACACATTACGTATTGCACCTTGCCTAAGTTGTCTGTCTAATATTGCACTTGATAGGATAATATAAATAAATATTGCACTTACTTGGAATGTGTGAGCTATAAGTTATACAACAGACTATAGATGTTTTTGAAAAAAAAAAAAAAAGAAAGAACTGACTTAGTTAATGTCCAGTTCTCTGGGACTTATGCCTGAGTTCAGAAGTCTGATCACTGTCGGGTAGAAACTGTTGTTGAATCTGATAGTCCTGCAGTGGATGCTGCAATATCTTCTACCTGATGTCAGATGCTTAAACACTCAGTGCACTGGATGTGTGGCAACTTGTATTATTTTGGTGGCCCTTCTGATGCTTCTTGCAGAGTAAAGTTGTTGTAAGGATGGAAGATTGGTACCCGTCACTTTCTCTGCAACCCTCACCCCTTTCTGTAATGGCTTTTTTAATTTCTTGTACAACTACCAATGTGTCTGGTGAAGATACTCTCAATAGCATCTCTATGGAGAGGATATCATGTGGGAGCTTAGCTTTCTTCAGCTTTCTCAAAAAATGGAGGACTGGTGCACTTTCTTGATGAACTAGCTGTGTTACTCGACCACAAGAGATTTTCTGATATGTGTTCGCCAAGGAATTTCGTACACTTAACCCTCTCTACACTCTCGCCATTGATCGTGAGCACTGGGTAGTTTTACTTCCTGAAACTGATGATAATCTCTTTCATCTTGCTACATTCAAGTCAAGGTTGTTTACCTTACACCAGATGATCACTGTTATGACACTCGATCTTCTGGAAATTTGAGTTAATAATAGGGATCCATGTGTGTGTGTGTGTGTGTGTGTGTGTGTGTGTGTGTGTGTGTGTGTGTGTGTGTGTGTGTGTGTGTGTGTGCGTGTGTGCGTGTGTGTCCACGCGCGTACCATGCATGTGTATTTATTTTATCAGAAGTCATGTATAGGTAACATTATTGCAACAACATGGGTTTGCATTTTTTTTTTCATTAAAAAGAGGATGTCACATGTAGAAGTATGTGACTAAATGAATATGCCTTTAAGAAGCTATACCTTAAAAATCGGTCATGAGACCAGGAGGCTGATTTCAGTAATTAGTAAAGCTTTAAACTACAAGCGCTTTGGTGTATATGCACTTCTTTTCTTAAGCCTTCTTGATGATATGCATTCTGTATAACAGTGCACAGCCTTCAGAATACAAAAGCTTTGATTTAATGTCTTTTCTGTGTATATATCTTTCTGAAATGTATGTTTGTATCACTGCAACAACTGAAGTAGCACTTCTTGGTGTCTAGTGTGCATACACTGCATGCCATTCTTTCTTACTTTGATATTATGAAACGGTAGTTGGCAAAAGAACAGTGGATCACCTCCTTTTCTGTGTAGGAAGGAATGTCTTGTATGTCTTTCTAATATATTCAGTTTTCAGTGCATCTAGAATCCTTTTTCTCACCTGATCATGTTTTTAGCAGTATTTTGAACCTTCTGTATTAATATGTTTAAACATTTTCCATTGTTAACCAAGTGCATTGCAGAGGTGACTGATCCAGTATCAAAATCAGCTTGCAAATGCAATATATTACCTACCATTTGTAAGTTTACATGTGCCTGTACAAAGGAAGCAACAAACACACCTTTTATTTCTGACTAAGAGCATGGCATATGATACCCTGTATACTGGTGTCCTCTCAATACACTTCAGAAAAGGTATTTATTCTCAAACAACTGGAATATCAGTCTACAATCTTTATTATAACAATAGAAATCCAGCTTTAGCCAAGCCAGCAGTTATAATCAGACTGCTATAACTCTTTAAAGGGGCAGCTTGCATTCATTAACTGCAGTCATGTTTCATCCTGTCAAGCTGTAGAGCAATAAATAGTTTTCACAAACGAATTCCAAAAACAGTTTAAAAACAAGCCAAGTGAAAAGAGCAAGGAGCAGTTGAGCAGTACAAACAGTTTTAATAAAAATTAGCGCTTTCGGAAAAGACAATGCTCTTCCTTCTTCAGATCTGAAGAAGGAAGAGCAATAAATAGTAACTAGATATGGCTAATTTCTTGTCTTATCTGGATCAGCGAAAGGCCAAAAACATCTGCATATGTTTGTTTAGAAGCAAGGTTATAATGTCTGTAAAACATGTATTTAGTGTTCAGTCATACATAAAACAGCACTATATAGAAGTCATAGTAAAGTTTCACATCATTCACTAGGAGGCATGCCAGTGCTAATAAATGTTATTTTAGCCCACGTTGTGTTACATTATAATGATTTAAGTGCAGATGATACTGAAAAAGAGCATGACATTTCATCCCAGAGCTGCGCCTTCAGATAAATGGATTTTAAAAATGTCTGGAAGAAGTTTTATAAATTGGGTAGAATATGTAGACTTATCTGTGGATATTGCAAATGTTTCTTTCCTGCTTGCTAGAAGATGTACTTCTTAAACAGTTAAATCCTGATATTACTACTGTATCTCACAAATATGAACAGATGCCATGTAATACAAGACAGAATATTATGTAATAAGTATAATTCCTACCATTTCTTCTCAGAGCACCACCTGAGAAATATTGCATATTATATGTTTATTATTTAATCGGTGAACTACTCTGTGAAAGGCAAAGTTTCCTTTTATATTGTAAGTCATTTACATTTTTATATCTGGAGCTTGCCAGATATAAAATGGATCACATACTTTCATCATATTTCATTTTGTTTTCTGTCTCCCTCCAAGACAGAGTGATGTTTATGTAGTTGTATAGTACAGTGGTGGATGATGATTTCAAAGCAAGGGGGCTTTAGGAAGCAAACAAATGTGTGGGCTCTATTATGGCAGGTCAGTTACATGATCATAGCAATTACTAGGCAAGTAAGCTGCAAGACCATCGGGTCAGGGTGATACCCACCCTCACACTATGCCTCATGATTCTAGAAGGGCAAAGCGGGTCAAGCTAAGGATGAATTTGTGGATGCCCAGCCAGTCATCAAGGTTCATCTTGAAACATGTAAGGGTGTCACTGTGTTTAATATGTAAGAGCAACTAATTTCAGAGATGGGATAAGCACTGGGTAATAAATCTGTCACATCAGTGTAGGCTACTGTGAGGTCATATTTATATTTGCCCAGTGTGAGGGACTGAAGAACCTTTGTAATATCACCTAGAGACTCTTTACTATGTGTGAGGGAGGAGTTGTGTTTGTAAATTTCTTCTGAGACTTTATCTTCTAGGTTGGGAAATTATTTCTTTGACAAATTTGTCAAACATTGGTTTGGAATGTTTGTGCAGTGGTGTGAGTGGTAATACATGGTGCTCACAGACCATCTTTTTTGGTGGCATTGTGACCTCCATTTGGCATAGATACACCTCTCATAAACTGTATCATGTATTTCAAGCAGTAGTTCATTGTGAGCATTTGGTAGGTCCTACGCTGCTGAACAATACTATCAGGTTGGTAACAGAAGGAATATGAGGTGGGTGGTCTTCTACTTCAGCCAGAAGGAAGTGCCAGCAACCACATATTTAGTAGCTTAGTTAATGGTTGCAAGGATCTTAAGTGCAAGAGGCCACAATAACTAAGATACCACCAATGGCAGTAGTAAATTACAAAACCTACAAGGTGTTTAAACAGCAAGAGGGGGAAAACAACAGCAGTATGTCTGACATAATAACAAAGCAGTTACAACATCAACAGTGGCAACAACAGAAGAGGGAATAGTGCACTGATGCACATTAAAGGCAAAAAAGTAGTCCTTTATGGGATCCAAACCACTTGCAGGGCACACATGCTGCACAGACACACACACACACACACACACACACACACACACACACACACACACACACACACACACACACACACACACACACACACACACACACATCAATTACAGCCACTTATATAACTGTGTATACCTCAGAGGTCAGTGGATGATGCAGTTAATATGGGCCTGCACTATATCTTGCAACATCTTGACAGCTCAGGGACATATGCAAGGATTCTGTTTGTGGACTTCAGTTCTGCATTTAACACAATAATTCTGGAACTTCTTTACTTGAAACCTCCCAGCTTTCCATTCCTGTTTACACCTGTCAATGGATCACCAATTTTCTAACCAACAGGAAACAGCAGGTGAAAGTGGGGAAATTTACATCTAGCTATCACATGATCAATACAGGTATCCTTGCAGGGATATGTGCTCTCAGCACTGCTATTCTCCCTCTACACTAATGACTGCACCTCTAAGGACACTTCTGTCAAACTTATTAAATACGCAGATGATACAACTATCATTGGGCTCATCAGGAATGATGGGAGGTTGAGCAGCTGGCCCTTTGGTAAAGTCAAAATAATCTGGAAATGAACACTTTTAAAACTGTAGAGATGATAGTGGACTTTAGGAGTGGTACTACAATATTGTCTTACCTGTTTATATTTAATACTGCTGTGTCAGTTATGGAATCCTTTAAGTTTTGGGGATCTATAATCTCCTGGGACTTGAAGTGGGAGACCAATGTAGGGTCCATCCTAAAAAAGGCACAACAGCAAATGTACTTTCTGCAACAGCTGAGGAAATTCAACCTCCCACAGGAACTGTTGATTCAGTTCTATACAGCAGTCATTGAGTCTGTTCTCAGCTCATCCATAACAGTGAGGTTTGGATCTCTGTCTAATCATGACAAAAAGAGGTTACATCAAATAGTCAGGTCTGCTGAAAATATCATTGGTGCTAGTTTGCCCTCCTTACAGGACCTGTACTATTCCAGAGTCATGAAAAGGGCAGGGAAAATCATCACTGACTCTTCACATCCAGGCCACAATTTGTTTGAACTATTACCATCAGCCAGGCGTTATAGATTAATACACACCAAACAAGCAGATATAAGAACATTTTTTCCCATAGGCCATCAAGTTCATAAACGGTTAACTCTTATTAGGCTGGGGTATTCTTTTTCCCTAGCTTCTGAGGATTCTGGAATATTGTTTACATATTGTTAATACTTCTTTCTTTCAGAGTTTATTTCAGTATTTTTTGCACTGAGTTGCACTTTGCGCCCTGTATGTATAGCTATATGTATATTTACTTTTTTGTCTTGTTCTTTATAGTTGCATGTATGTCATTTGTTTTGTTCTTAATAGTTGTACGTATGTCGTTTATGTAAGTCATACTTGGAGAGTCACTGAAACCGGAGCCAAATTCCTTGTATGTGAGCATACTTGGCCAATAAATGTGATTCTGATTCTGATGTCTGCTTGCAGTCAAATAAATGAATGAATGAATGAATGAATGAATGAATGAATACATAAAAGAAAGTCCAGGAATGTATTTCAACTTGTTTCTGTCAGAATCATAAAGCAAAACCAACGGCAGCCCGCCAACATACACACACACACACACACACACACACACACACACACACACAGTTAAATAAAAATACTTACTTTCCTATAGACTGGCTAGCCGTGGCATGCAAAGTACGATTAAAAAATTAAATAGATAAACTTTAACTAAAGAAAAAAAAACACTTGAGTTTGCATTTGTATGTCTGCATTCATTTCCCTCCATTTCATTCAGGCTGGCTCAATCACCTGATGTAACCTGAACTACTACGAAATGCTCCTCACTGCATCAAAGAGCACCACAGTAAGTCTCCTCAGAAGTGGTGTTTCTGCCACTCTCAAAATGCAGGAAGACTTGTAATGTGCATGATTACCTTTTCTCCATTTGAAGTAGGTATAATAGTGGGCTGTTTTAAAAAACAGTCCAATTGAGTAAATAGTTTCTTTCTTTTGTTTTATTGTTTTATTAGAATCTAGAACTCTGCCCGTGCACATTAGTACATACAGAGTTCCTATCCCCAAACCAGGAAAGCCAACAATGTTTTGAATGAAAAGATAATTAAATAAATACATAAATAAATAAAATATGATTCTCTGGCATTTATTTGCTTCCACTGGGCGGGGCAACAGCCTAACAGCCAGTACCATAAGGCACTCCTGGTGTATTACCCATGGCTGCAGTGAATCAGCTGTTAGAAGTGTCTCTATTGTTCTTTCTTACTTAGTAGTACTTAAGGAGCAACAGTCTTCCTTAAGTTTCTCCAGTTCTCAGACTATTTAAACATTACCAGATGATATATAGGTAAGGGAGAGAGAGAGAAAATGCATCATTCAAAATTATAAATTAGCTTAATGGAAAAAAACAAGAACAATACAAAAACAACAAAAAGGCATTCTGAATACGTTTACAGGCACTTCTCTGAGTGTTCATGTGAAAGTGACATAGTTGCTAGAGGAACTAATCAATTTGAAGGCTGGTATTCTTAACATGACAATTGGACAGTATTGTATGCTTACCTCCTGCAGACCAGCTGATCACTAGCTGTGATCTGCAAGCAGGTGACAACCTGGGTAACATACCAGATGAGGAAGTGCAAAAAAAGCCAATATGAAGATCTGAAAGTGGTTTAAAGGGCTGGACTAGACAGATGAAAAGGAAAACACTGAGAATACGATCAAATGGCCAGATACTTCTCCTAAATAAAAGTAAGGAAAGGAGTATATTTGGTATTATATCTTGCACTTGCATTATATGCTTGCTTTTCTCCAAAGAAAAGTAATCTTGAGACAGTCGCTTTATATGTGTAAGTAATTTGTATATGGTGAGTGCAAAAATGAGTAAAGAGATTTCCAAGATGGCTGCAAATTGAGTAGCAACTTAACTTCAACTCTCCCAGTGTGAAAACAGATACTCAGAAAACAGAGCAAGTGAATTTGCTCTTTTTGGGTACATTTCAGTTACTGGCAAGTAAGTACACTGGCTGGGTGCCAACAAAGAAGAAATTTAGAGAACCTGAAATAACATCAACCTCAAAAGATGAGGAAAAACACTGGATGGGAAGAATCCTGCAGCTGTTTAGCAAAAATCAGTCAAGCTCCAGCTTTGGTGTAAGACACGACTTTCAGAAATCGAGAGGGGAAAAAAGAAGTCAAATGTGCTCAGAGATGATTAAAATAAATGTAACACTGAAGGAGTATATCAACTCAAATAAGAAAAGGATGGAAAAAATGGAAGAAGCTTTAAAGACCTGTTTAGGTGAGATGATAAAACTGCAAATATCAGATGTCAAAATGAAGAAAAGGCTGGTTAGTATGAGACTGCTGAAGAAGAGATGTTTCAAAAAATGGTACAATTAAAAGATGGAACAAATAGGGAAAACCTGAGATTTTCTGCTGTACTAGAAAAAATGGAAGGAACAGACTGTATTAATTTTATTAAAGCACAGATAAGCAACTGGGACTGGTATGCCACAGCAGGAACTTTAAATTGAAAGGGCACATCATGTATATGCTCCAAACTTGGCCAAAAGAAAGCAACCAAACCTCTAATAGTGATGATGAAATTCTACCAGGAGAAAAAATTGATTCTAATAAAATTGTGACCTTAACGAGAATAACAATAATCATATACACTATTATATTCATAAAGTAGCAGAAAGTATTTGAAGAACTAAGCCAACAAAGGAATGGAAAAGGGAGGTTCTGCTCATAGAGATGACTGCAATTAGGGGTACACCGTATAGGCAAGAGGGGGTGAAATTTACTGGTGAAAACTGGTAAAGGAACTAAGGTATTGGGAGCAAATAATTAGAAAATAAAAGGTAATAGAATGAGAAGAGGCCAAGAATATATTTGGACTGCAGGCTAGAATTTGTCTGCCTTATCAAAGATTGATATTGGAGTATAGTCAAAGAGAAAGGAACAGTGGGATCCTAAGTGAAACACCAGCACTGGTAGAGATTTTAGTAGAATTTAAAATAGAAGCTGCTGTTAAAAAAAGGATAATTAGTAGGGCATATAAAATATTGCATGATAACTATAAGAATCAATCAGATTAGATTAAAAAGGATTGGTAAGAAAGACTGTATAAGCAATTCACAAGGAAACAATGGGAGGATATACGTATGGCTCCTAAGTATGCAACAAAGTCTAGACAATTTAAGATTTTTGCTGGGAAGTGTTTGCATAGTATTTTTATACCAGAAGCAGACTACAAAGAATTTTTCATCAGGTAGATTTTAAATGGAGGTGGGATGAGGAAGAAAGAAGTAATTGGGAACATATTTTTGGGTAGTGTAATGAGCTGACAGACTTTAAAAATTCCCTGCAGACTACTGTGAAAGAAATACTTGGTGAGCCTATACATAGTAAGGCCTTGCTGAGTTTAATTCTGGTGGCTGCCAAGAAAGCAATTACTAGAAAATGGAAATCAAAGTCTAACCCAACCATTCTAGAAGTACTGAATATAATAACAAAGATAAATGAACTGGAAGTTGGATCTTTATAAAACAGTAGGTAGCTTACATCCTTCTAAGTTGGGAACTGCTGATTGAGGGCTCAGTGTCTGTTATTCTAAAAGTGTATTAGTTCTGGTTTAAGCACTTGGGCTTCAGGCCAGTTAATTTACATTAAGAAGGTTCATGGTCTGCAATCTTGTGGGAGGACAGGCTGGACTCTGCCCTTCTGAGCTGGGAATTTCTGGTTAAAGGCTTATAGTGCCTGCATATTTGAACTGTTTCTTACTGAAATTGGTACACCTTGTTTGCTGTAGCATAGACTAGATCCAGGCCTGCTGCTAGCTTTGTTGTTTGCTTATTTCCCTGAAACGCTAATTTCACCTACAACGCGGCTTTTCAACGCTTCTGTGGATCCCTAGTGATATCTGCATTGCTTACTGTACTTATTTCCTTGTTTCACTTGAAAGAAAGTTACTGTTTGTCATTTTTGCATTTAAGTTACCTGTAACACATTGCATTTAAGTTACCTGGCACTTGCTCACTAAGTCAGCACTAAAAAATTAAAAGCACTACACCCTCACAAACTCCCCTTGAGTACCTTGTTCCCCATTGGCCATTTTTTTCAATTATAAAGGAATTCCCAATACTATTCTAGCATGTCCAAAGGTCAGTTGTCAATCTCCTCTCTGGTCCATCTGGTGAATCTGGGAATCTTGAGGCAATGTTACAACTGCCTCATGTACACAGACAACCCTATCCTCCTCCCAACAAATTCCAACACATGTGAGAGATGCAATCATATAGCCAAACTGGAGGCTAAGCTCTCTCAACTCAGTACTGGCGTAACCATTCAGGAGGAGAAGGAAACCACACTCACTACAATTCCAGTCTCACATAGACCTACCACGACAGCAAACCAAACACATAAACACACAAAAACATACTCGGAGGCTCTAAATAAAAATCAACCTAAGCAGCAGAGACCTCCAAAGAAGACACCCAAGCAACCGCTACCCCAAAACAAAACACGTGCAACACATAGCTCACAAAGCCAGTGTGCCGAACAGTCATAGCCCTTAAGGCTAAACAACACACCTGATACACTTGTAATAGGTGACTCTATCATCAGGCACACTGACGTCCTGCTCATCAGGCTGAACAAGGAGAAGGTCACGGTGAGCTGCCTGTCGGGTGCTAGGATGCGCCACATAGCACAAGTACTCAGGTCACTCCAAGGCAAGTACAAATATGACTCAGTCATTGTCCATGCTGGTGTGAATGACCTGAGATGTACCTCCCTGGACTACATGAAAAGAGGCATAGAGGAGCTCTCTGAGCATGTAGCCCAGGCCGGTATGACCCTGACCTTGAGTAGCATCTTACCCTCACCAAGAATGATGCCACAATATGAAGACAAGATGATCAATTTCAACAATTGGCTTAAGTATTGGTGTCATTCAAAGGGGATCCAATGCCTGTCAGCCTGGGATGACATGCTCGACAAGCCACGATGCTTCACTAGGGACGGCTTGAACCTGTCACCCCTGGGCTTTTGGATATTGGCAAAGGCTCCTGCTACCCCCATAGTGCCTTTTTTAGGCAAGGCTCAAAAGACAAACCCACCTCCATAGGTATCACAAGGGAAAAGAAACTAAGAGTAATGCTACTCAACGCCAGAAGTCTAAACCTCAAGATTCATGCACTCGAAACTCTTCTTAGCATGGAGAACATCGATATCTGTGCAGTAACAGAAACCTGGTTCAAGGCTCCCGAGAGCACCCCAGCACTACCAGGTTATACCTCATACCATGCTTTTCGACCCCAAAACTTGGACCAAACCACAAAAGGAGGGGGAGTATCAATATTTGTCAAAGATACCCATACCTCCAGGTTGGTGGCACAGCACGAAGCATCAGAGACTATCCATGTGCAACTAACAGTGGGTAAAACTGCCTTCCAGTTTATAGCCTGCTACAGACCACCCTCCCAAACCCAGGAACCCCACTCGGCCTTCCTGAGAACACTGGAAAATATGAAGGTCTCTCCAAACACCATTACATTCGGCGACTTCAACTACCCAAACATAGACTGGGAGCATTACTCTAGCTCCAACACCCTAGCCTAAAGGTTCCTAGAATTTATAAACTCAAATGCTATGGAACAACTTGTTACCACTCCCACAAGAGGGGAAAACATACTGGACCTGATCATCACCAACATGGGGACTCTATGCTCCAGACCAGAAGTGTATCCCTCACTGGTAAGATCAGACCATAAACTAATCTCACTGGATATTCACATCCCGACCCCACCCCTTGCCCAGAAAACCACAGTGAAAAACTTCTCTAAAGCAAATTTCACACTCCTCAAAACTGAGGTGGAATCATTCAAAGCTCCCAGGCCTGTGGAAAATATGGCCCAGACTGCAGAATCCTTTATAAATGCATTCTATGAACACCTTCAGGAATGCATGGATCTTGCAATCCCAAATAAAACCAAGACCCAATCCTCCAAAGGCAGACGTCCTGTCTGGTGGACCCCAGCCATAAACAAACTATACAATAGAAGGAGGAAGCTACTACATGATAGAGCAAAATCCCAAAAAGGGAAGGCATCTCTGATCAGTATTAGCAAAAAACTATGGGCACTCATAAAATCGTCAAAGGCCAGCTTCGAGAGAAAAATTGCACAGGACACTAAGGATAATCACAAGGCTTTCTTTAGTTATGTTAGGAACCTGGGTGGGAATTCCCAGATATGCTCAGAATTAGTCCAAAATGACAAAAAATACACCGAACCCACAGACATTGCTAACATCCTAGCTGACAGGTTCAGTGCAAACTTCCCCCTCCCCACCAAAAGGGCAAATATCTATCCCAGCAGAGTGCTGCCCCTGACATCTCAGATGCTCAGGTAAGAGCCGCCTCTCCAAAGCAAAAACACAGCATCAGTGGGACCAGACGGTGTCCCGGCTGCATCCTACATGAACTCCAAGAAGAGCTAAACCCAAACATAAAACTACTGTTCAATCTCAGCCTTACTACAGGATATGTACCCAAAGAGTGGCGTACAGCAACTGTGGTCCCTCTCCACAAAGGTGGTGCCTCAATGGATCCTGGAAACTATCACCCCATAAGCCTGACTAGCTTGGTCTGCAAAGCTATGGAAAGGATCATCATGGACCTCATAAATAAAGATATTGGGGACCTACAGACACTGGATCCTACCCAGTTCGGCTTTGTTAAGGACAGATCCTGCCTCTTAAACCTGGTCGATTTCTTTGAAACAGTCACCAAGGCCATTGAAGAGGGGAAGGTGGTCCACACAGCCTACCTAGACCTCGCAAAAGCCTTCGATACAATACCCCACTCGGGCATTATAGATAAGCTCACCAGCTTAAATATAAACCCCTATGTCACTAGATGGGTTGCAAACTGGCTCAAGGACAGAACCCACATGGTTAGAATTGCTGGAGCCATGTCAGACTCCAAACCAGTTACAAGTGGCGTCCCACAAGGCTCAGTTCTAGGACCCCTCTTGTTCGGTATATATTTTTCGAAGGTACAGGCCAACATGGAAGGACTGAGGCTGAAAAGTTCGTAGATGACTGCAAACTGGGTGCCATAATCGACTCTCCAGCCAACACAAGCATCCTCCAAAAGGGCCTCATAGAAACAGACAACTGGTGCCAGAGCCATGGCCGTAAGCTAAACGCCAAAAGGTGTATAGTCATCCCCTTTGGCAAAAACAAAGTGCCCACAAATTACCACATAGGTGGTAATCCATTAAGTACAGAAGAAGTAATTAGGCACCTGGGGACCCAAGTTGATAGCAATCTCTCATTTGACAACCACGTGGCCAAAGTGGTTAGAAGAACATTTTATATAGCCCACCTAATCATGAAGGGATTCACATCTAGATCAGGGGAGGTCATCGTGCCTCTTTACTCATCCCTCATCAGGCCCATAATTGAGTACAATACCCCTTTTGGGATGTACCTTACAAGACACCTGCAGCAACTGGAAAGACCCCAAAAGTACCTCACCAAGAGGATCAAAGGGCTCAAACAGATGCCATATGCTGCCCAGTTAAAGAAACTCCAGCTCTACTCAGTGGCATACCACCTGCTCAGAGGCGATCTGTGCCTGACGATAAAGCCATGTCCAACCCGAAATTAATGGACATGCTGCACCTCAGAAAATCCAAATCCCATCGAGCTACGTGCTCGAGAGACTTGAACCTCAGCACTGAAATAAATAGGACATGCTGGAGGGACAGATTCATAACCCAGAGGCTCCCTTCACTCTGGAATAAAATCCCAGTCCAGGTTAGGCAGAGTCCCTCATTGACTGTCTTCAAGAGGAATCTTGATGAGTGGATGGGAGATCGTAGGTTTACCCTGGGTATCACTTCTGTGTCACTGTTAGACAGAGGCACAGTATACTAACCTCGAAAAAGGGCATAGCAAAATTAATTTAAAATGGTTGGCGAAAGCCAAACACACTCTGGCTAGGCTTATAAATGCCCTAGGGCAGATAGCCTAGTATGAACCTATGAACCTAAGTAGGAACAAATTAGATAGCAAAAATGAAATTGTAGAAACAATACATGCAGAATGTTTTGGAAACGGAATGAGGTTTAAGGGAAGGCAGGAATTTGAATAAGATATGTAATATTCACTTAACAATGACTCTATATAAGATTATATGCGATGTATAACGTTTGCAACTGAACATATGTCAATATGCTTTTTCATTTATATAAATGTATGATTGCCTATGTCATAAGTGAAAATTCAATAAAGATGTTTCTTGTTTATAAAAAGATGTAATAAATGCTGATGAGCTCCAAAATATGATTATCCTCACAAAGAAATGAAAAAATACTTAAACAAAGAGCAATGACAAATTAATAATTAATTGAACAAATACAGTATTAAACATAAACTAAATCAGATAATTAGGAGAAGAAAGTAAGATGTTTATTGAATACCTAAAGCAACATTTTGTGAGACGTATAAGAAATAATGATTAGATGTAACAGTTTCATTGCATATAACTGGAAAATGCAATTTGTTCCACAATATAAACCAAAGAAAACACAAATCAAAAAGTAACAGTTCTATTTTTATTTTTTTTTTATTTAGAATTTGTTAACTAGATAAGTGGACTGACTGGCCCATGGGCTGATTTCAGTCATGTCCCAGGCCATATGCCAGTAACAATAATACAGCTGCAGTATACATAAGGATGTACATGAACATAAAAAAATTCAGTTATGTTTACCAATGCAGGCATAAGGAGTTCTGATTACATAAACTTCAAACAAACATTTGCATGTATCATAGTACACATCACTGAATGTGCAATCATGGCAATGTTGCATATTTACAGAGAGGGAAGGAGTTATGTATTGTCTTAGTCACAAAATCTGTGTCAGTAGTGGGTATAGGGGAAAATTTGAAGGTAACCAAGAACAGGTGCAAAAATAAACAGGGACACTTAATCCTCACCCCAGAGGAAGGGTTAGTTTAGAGGAGAAACACCTTGTATTTCACTGTATCCAAAATTGCCAAGGAAGATTTTGGAATGGGATTGGCGGAGGCTTGATTTCAGGGGATTCAAAATGATATGTAGAGTCTGTAAACAGCTGGTGTTGCCTGGTGGTTTAGCTGAGACCCTCTTGTATTTTCTTTTGGGAAGTTGTTTTGCATTAGGCAACCATCAGATATATATAAACATTCCCCAAGCAATAAATGAGGGACAGCCAATTTGCTAAAGAGGAGCATTATAGAGGCCAAAGGCTAAGATGGTGGCCTGTAAGTGGGAGTCTCCCCCAGGAATCTAAAAAAAGTCCGCATTTCCTGAGACTAGGGATGTGAAGGCAGGTACCCTTCTTGCCTAGTCTTATTAGAACAGCATTTCTTGAGATATCAGATAGTAGAAAATGAAGGGAAAGCGAGATCATCTTAAATGTTTTATTCTCACCGTTTTTTAATTTAACAGGAGAGATGGATATGAAAGGGATGGGCTTGTGCTAGTTTGTCCCTTGTAAATGGGAAGGGATGGCATGGAAATGAGGAATGCATAACATTCTTCTGCGTATCCAAAATTTACAATGTCTATCATCTATTGTTCTGAGGACAGAAGGGAACATTTTATCCTGAAAGAAAATATTTCCTCCCATTGAAATTCTGGAAATAATGGAAAGAGGAGACAGAATGGGAACATGTACCTAGCAGTTGTCAGGGTGTGAACCCCTCAGGGTAAACCTTTCTCTCTGTCTATACCCCTCAAACCAGCCTGCCTTTTCATCCATTTCAGGATTATTTCTCTTTCGAATCTCTATTTTCTTGTCTTAAACGGATGCATCTTTTTGCCTTTAAAAAAGGGCTGCTATTTGCTGATAATTCCTGGAGCAATTTGGGACAGGAAAGTGAACCTGCTGCTTAACTAAGTGGAGAGTATTGCCCTTCTCCTATAGCTTCTTGAAAACTTCCTGGGACCGTGGCCATAAAGTTGTTCCTTACCAAGAGGGGCATTTTGGAACAGCTATATCACATTATCATGAAACAGATGACCCCTTAACCATGTATGCCTTATAACAGTAGTGACCAAAGTAGCTGACATGACGTAGATGTCTGGGCATTATACCCAGGCTTTGTGATGTACTCAGAAACCTTTCATCCTGTTAGCAAGAGTTTAGCAACTTGAGCCATGTCCTCAGTCTGCATTCTGATGTCACACTGGTATTGGGCCATAGTAGTCTGGCAGGTTATGACCCTAACAGATAGGGTCGAAGAGGTATGACCCTAACAGATAGGGTCGAAGAGGTATAAACCTTCTTGCCAAACGTATTGAGGATTGTGTCTTATCTAACGTTAGCTGAGTGTTAAAAGCAGAAAACAAACAACATGCTCTGGCTGTATCCAGTGATACTACATTTGGATAGCCAGTAGGGTTCATGCAGAGGTGCTTGCAATGGCCCTAATCCCTATAAAATCTAAAGGCTTCCTGAGTGTTGAGAGCTGAGTGTCTAGTTCAAGGGTACCTCCTCAAAAACATGTTTTAGTCTGAATAACAATGGGATAGCTGCTGGCTTGGAGTCCTGATGTCCCAGAACTTCAAAGTATATTTTTTTGCACAGCAGACACCTCCCTCCTCTACATGAAATGTTATCTTATTAGATTCAATGTTTTGCCAAACAAAATATCCCAGGAGGAAACCCCTGAGAGAAGAAATCCTCATGTTCAGCATCACACCTTAGGTAGAACCAGTTCTGAGTTGTATAAGTGAAGTCTTCCTGTTACAGCTTAGAATCTGAGGACTAAGGTGGGATCCCTTCTTCCTTTTCTGAGGTGGAAGTCTGCCAGTGGAGTTACTGGTGCCTGTGCAGGAAACAATGGAGAGGTGGGCATTGGAACTGACATTCCTATAAGTACATGGAGAACAGTGACAAGGAGGGTGCAGTAAAGAGGTAGGAAGAGTGGAAGCAGGAAATGCTTGCACCAAGTGCAGCCTCCTAGGAGCCAGTGTTCAGCTGTGGTGCAGTTGCTAATTTCTTATAGGTCTCACTAGAGACCAAAGCAGCTATCCCACTATTTGCCCCTAAAATGTCTGACTCAGGCAGGGTTGGAGTCAAATTTAGGTTTTTAAAACTCCATGTACTGTGCCTACTTCCTTCATACCAGATCTTGTCTTGTGCTTTCAATTTCCTTAACTTTATGTGTCTTTTTATAAGAATCAGTTCTGCATGATGGACTGAGATATGTAGCATGACACTGACTGCGAATAGTCATTAGAGGCAAAAAATGAAATGCAGATATTAGGGGTTACTGTCTTCTTTACAGCCAGGTTCCGACTAAAGTCCTGGGTGTGGCATATAATGTGGTGCCAAGAAAGGTGGCATCAGTACTGCTCTGGAATTTGCAACAGAACATGAACCCCAGCTGAGGTTATTTTCCAATTATTTGAAAAAATGCAGCAGTGATCCCTGCAATGAACATATAAACAGTCATTGGCATCTTTCTATATTAAAATACAACACAAATGTCTTGTTTTACAACATAAACACTTAACACTTTTAAGTTTAATCCACAGTAACAACATTATCATGTATTCATTTCATAGAATATAAAATGCCATTAATGGAAGAAATAGTAGTAGGCTGCACATTGTGAAATCTGCTATACTGATCTAGTTATCTAAAGTCTAATTCCAAAGACACACAGCTCTGACTTCACCCCAACACTTGCAGATCATACATACTATAAATGTTTTTCTCTGTGGCTCCCAGACACATGATTTAACTCCAGCTGCTGTTTGCACATGTTGCCAGTACTTAAATCTGTTGGAGTTATTAAGAGTATGCATAACACAACAGGTACATGGAACAGTAATCAGACAAGAGACTGGATATGTTTCATTCCTCACCAAGCATTGTTTTCCTTTGCAATATCCTTTAGCACTGGCAGGGCCCCAGGTACTCCTGGATAGCTTGCATACTGTATTGTAGACATCAGTAAAGAAGGATACAGTGCTAAAAACACCATACATGAGCTAAAGAATAAATTCTCAAAATAATTGTACTTTTAGTGCATCTTTTACTCCACTCCAACCCTCTCCACACACTGGGGGATTTAGATGGTGAAGCTGATACTCTAAAACTGTAAGCAGGTAGACAGTTTCTGTTTTAGTCTGTTTTGTATGTACACATTCCTTGGTGCTAAATATACCAGTGTTGCCCAAAAGGTATTTCAAATAGCACAGTCTAACATTTTACAAGATTATCAGAAACAGAGGTGGCTAAAACTGACTGACTTCTAGATCCACAATGACTGGGTTAAAATGACCATTGATTCACTGGCTTAAACAGTTCTACTATGAAATGTTGACTTCCTGAAAGTCTATGTGCCAAAAGGACAAAAAGAAATATCTGAGAGGCAAAAGGATGAAGAAATTATTCTACCTGTTATTTACAGGGGGTCACGTCTTTTACACCACCTGCCCCTGAACTTATACATATCAACTCCATGGTCACACCAACTTGAAAAAGGCAGAAATCTTTCTAAACAAGTGAATCATTGCCCGGTGCACACATAGATACCTCACCAGCTATAATTTCCTATGGGTAACAGTTCAGCGTTATGTCACTTGTTTGAGTTTTTTCTGCGTGCTACTGATATTCAACCAATTTCACCTCAAGCATGTGCAGAAGAGCCAACTTATATAGCTGCCTGCATACAGCACTATGTCACTAGCATGTTATAAAGACACCAAGAATAATGCAAAAAAGTACCAGTGAATCCTTATCCAAAGGAGTTCCATGCTTAACTCTCAGCAGTACAGTCTTATCAGGTACTTCAGCCATTTGAAGGAACACCACATGAAGGACAAAGGAACACCACATGAAGGACAAAGGAACACTACATGAAGTTCAGGTACTACAGCCATTCGAAGGAACACCACATGAAGGTCAGGTACTACAGCCATTCCAAGGAACACCACATGAAGGTCAGGTACTACAGCCATTCCAAGGAACACCACATGAAGGTCAGGTGCTACAGCCATTCGAAGGAACACCACATGAAGGTCAGGTACTACAGCCATTCCAAGGAACACCACATAAAGGTCAGGTACTACAGCCATTTGAAGGAACACCACATGAAGGTCAGGTACTACAGCCATTCCAAGGAACACCACATGAAGGTCAGGTACTACAGCCATTCCAAGGAACACCACATGAAGGTCAGGTACTACAGCCATTCGAAGGAACACCACATGAAGGTCAGGTACTACAGCCATTCGAAGGAACACCACATGAAGGTCAGGTACTACAGCCATTCGAAGGAGGACCACATGAAGGTCAGGTACTATGGCCATTCGAAGGAACACCACAAGAAGGTCAGGTACTACAGCTATTCGAAGGAACACCACATGAAGGAAGCAAACAGCCCAATAGCTGGTGATATCATTCATTACAACAGCACTTCATGCAGACAAAAAACAAAAAAACTAATTGTAGATCAAAGAATCAGTTCCATAATTTTCCTGCTTTCAAAGCATACAGAACTTCCCTCCCCAACTGTATTTGATATATCTGGATTCAGTATTCAGACCTATCCACAGTTTATGTATTCATACTGTGAGTATTTCTGAGTTTCTCAACATCTTTTTCCAGCAAACCAGCAGAAATTTCACTCTAAATAATTATTACTCTCTTTGAGAAAGAAACAAAAACATTGCATCATTATATACCCTAATCTTGCCAGACTAAAAAACTAAACTTGTAAAAAAAGAAATAGATCAGGGGTTGCTCAGGTTTAACACTTGAAGCAGACATCATAGACATCATTGCAATTATCACGAACAACTGCAGGAAGAGTTGCTACACCACAAAAACGAAACAACCAGGCCAATGAAAACTATTTTGTTTCTCTAGTGCCTCAGCCACAGTAAGCCTTCAAGGAGTCAAAATAGTTTTCATTGGCCTGGTTGTTTCGTTATCATTGCAATTATGTTTACTTTCAACAATATGTTACCACAACAGTCCTAAGTCTGTTTCAAATTCAGATTAGTAAGCAACTGATGTAAATAAGTATTTTGAGATCAGTTTTCTGTAAATGCAACAGCAAAATGCCAGATAAAAGTAGTGCAATATTTAAGTCAATAGAATGACAGAAAGTTCTCAACAATTACAAGGCAAGTAATAGTTTCTCCTAACAGATTTTCAGCATTAGAACAAGCCCAAACCAAGCCAGACCTATTAACTAAGATCCTTGTTTATGTGGCCAGATTCATGGTAGAGCCGAAATACAGTAAGGAATTTGGGTTGTTACAATCCATACTTAGCAGCCCTGATGTAAGGCCATACTCTATTTCCAGGATGGAGGGTTCATTGGTGGAGACGTCATCTCTAATGGAAAGTTGGGGCTTAAAGCTTATTACTTAATACTGAATCTGTGTATTGTTGTCATATCTAAATTTTTAGAATGTTGAAAACTGAAGAAATTGAAATATTAGCCTTTTAAATTAGTGAATTTATTTTGAGTACACTGTTGATCAATTAATTAGTCTGAGTTACATCATTTGATCAGGTGTTTTAATGGATATTTATAGAGCAAGTGTACAATTTATTTTTAGTCTAAACACGTCAGTTGAGGAAAGTGTTTACTCAATAAAAGCTGATCATCTGTTTCTCTTGCAGTAATAGTTTTTGTTTATTTTACATTTTTAAAGTCTGCAGATCTTAATCTTTGTTTTTTTATGGAAGGAGTCATGCCTCAAGTTCGATTCTGTTTCTCTCTTGTATGCAATGACAACTTCTTATTTGTGGTATCTAATCCTTCTGAATATTGCTATTGTTAAGCTGTTGTCTGTATGTTTTATTTGTGTAGTATGACCTTCACAGTGCCTCAAATGGTCTTCAGATTAGTGCACTTACTCACTAACAAATGTAAAAACAAAAAAAAAATATATATATATATATATATATATATAGCTAGATAGATGGATAGATGCTTTTTACTTGTAAAGTAGTTCCACCTCAGTACAGAACTTCTTGACACATTCATCCAATATAAAAAAGTCACATGCCTAACCATGATTGAAAATGAAGTATAATGAGCCACGCTGCCCTGTGGCAGTAAATCGACTGTGCATGTTCATATTAAAAAGGCAGTATCTAAAACCTCTTTCAGAGCTGTGATAAAACTTTCACTGGATTTCCTTGAATTCCCTGGCATATAATGATTATGTGACTGCCATTACACTTTTTGAATTTTAGTGCAGTTCAGTCCTGCAGCACAATTGCCCCCCTTAACACATGGAGTTTTGGTCATGATATAATGGGAACTGAGAATAATGCAACATGCCAAATAATGACAAGGAAATGCCAGGGAATACCTACAAATGGTACCAGTGCATGAAAGGCCATATATCCATACCCCTTTGAGAACTGTTCACAAAAGGTTCAGCAATTACAATAGCATACTCATGTATAAAAGGTAATTGAGACTGAAATTTTACTCTTCTGAATTTTATTTTGGCTGCAGTATATTGTTCTTACAGCACAGTGAGCTTTAGCCATCACATATTTGCATGAAATGTTGCTCTCTACATATAGGTTCATAGGTTATAGGTTCATAGGTTTATACTAGGCTATCTGCCCTAAGGCATTTATAAGCCTAGCCCAAATTTTTGTGGCTTACGCCACCCCTTATATGAAAAAATACTGTGCCCATTAGTTTGTTGTGCCTCTGTCCAGCAGTGACACAGAGATGATTCCCAGGGTAAACCTACGATCTCCCATCCACAGGTCAAGATTTCTCTTGAACAGAGCCAGCGAGGTGCTCTGCCTCACATGGACCGGGATTTTATTCCACATCATAGGGAGTCTCTGAGTGATAAATCTATCCCTCCAGCACGTCCTGTTTATATCCGTGCTAAGGTTTAAGTCGCTCGCTCTAGTGGTTTTGGTGGATTTGGATTTTTTGAGGTGGAGCATGTCCATTAATTCCGGGTTGGACATGGCCTTGTATGTCAGGCACATGTCACCTCTGAGCAGACGGTATGCGACTGAATAGAGCTGGAGTTTCTTCAATCTGGCAGCGTATGACAGATTTTGGAATCCCTTTATCCTTTTGGTGAGGAACTTTTGGGGTCTCTCCAATTGCTGCAGATGTCGGGTGAGATACATCCCGAATGGGGCATTGTACTCGATCATTGGTCTGATAAGTGAAGAGTACAGGGGAACAATGACCTCACTATATCTGGATGTGAATCCCTTCATGATCAGGTGGGCAATGTAGAAGGTCTTTCTAACCACTTTAGCAACGTGAGTGTCAAAAGAAAGGCCACTGTCAACCTGGATCCCCAGGTCCCTGATAACCTCTTCTGTGCTTAGTGGATTGTCACCTATATGGTAGCTTGGGGTTACCTTGTTTTTCCCGAAGGATATGACTATACATTTTTTGGCGTTTAACTTCAGGCCATGGCTCTGGCACCAGCTATCTGTTTCCGTGAGTCCCTTCTGAAGGATATCCGTGTCCGATGCACTTTCCACGATGGCGCCCAGTTTGCAGTCATCTGCAAACTTTGTCAGCCAAAGTCCTCCCATGTTGGCCTGTACTTCTGAGAAGTAGATGCCGAACAATAGGGGGCCAAGGACCGAGCCCTGTGGGACACCACTTGTGACTGGCTTGGAGTCTGACATAGCGCCAGCAACTCTAACCCTGTGGGTTCTGTCCTTAGGCCAGTTTGCAACCCATCTTGTGACATATGGGTTTACATTTAAGCTGGTAAGTTTTTCTACAATACCCGAAAATATATATATATATGTATGTATATAGTGTGTATGTGTGTGTGTGTGTGTGTGTGTGTGTGTGTGTGTGTGTGTGTGTGTGTGTGTGTGTGTGTGTGTGTGTTTATGTGTCTGGATCCCTTCAGAAGCTCAAAGTTTCAAAACTTCAAACGGCTAAGATTAGAAGATCGAAGTTTTGAAACGTTGAATGATTTGAATGGAGATCGCTTTACAGCATAGAATGGGATATTTACTGTTTTCCTAACTGCAGCAGTCTCGGAGCTGGTATGGAGTCTGACATAGCGCCAGCAACTCTAACCCTGTGGGTTCTGTCCTTAAGCCAGTTTGCAACCCATCTTGTGACATATGGGTTTACATTTAAGCTGGTAAGTTTTTCTACAATACCCGAATATATATATATATGTATGTATATAGTGTGTATGTGTGTGTGTGTGTGTGTGTGTGTGTGTGTGTGTGTGTGTGTGTGTGTGTGTGTGTGTGTGTGTGTGTGTGTGTGTGTGTGTGTTTATGTGTCTGGATCCCTTCAGAAGCTCAAAGTTTCAAAACTTCAAACGGCTAAGACTAGAAGATCGAAGTTTTGAAACGTTGAATGATTTGAATGGAGATCGCTGTACAGCACAGAATGGGATATTTACTGTTTTCCTAACTGCAGCAATCTCGGAGCTGGTATATTTATTTATCAGGGGGTGTGGGGGGTGCAGGGCCTATACAAGCCCAGCCAAAAAGGTACCCTGGCTTTCGCCATCCTAGAAAATTATTTTCCTGTGCCACTGTCGAGCAGAGCCGCAGAAGTGATCCCCGGGGTGAATTTCCTATTTCCCATCTAATTATCAAGATTTTTCTTGAAGAGTGCTGATGAGGAGCTTTGTTTGATATAGATAGGTAGTTTGTTCCAGAGTATGGGGAGTTTCTGGAACAGGAATCTATCCCTCCAGCATGTTCTGTTTATTGTGGTGACCAGGTTTAGGTCCCTAGAGCGTGTAGCTCGGAGGGATTGGGTTTCTTTAAGTGGAGCATGTCCAACAACTCTGGGTTTGACTTAGCTTTGTATGTTAGGCAGAGATCGCCTCTGAGTAGGCGATATGCAACAGAGTAAAGCTGGAGTTTTTTTAGATGGTCTGCGTAGGGCATCTGTTTGAGGCCGGTAATCATCTTTGTGAGGTATTTCTGTTGTCTTTCCAGTTGTTGTAGATGTCTTGTGAGGTACATATGAAAAGGGGCATTGTACTCTATAATGGGTCTAATGAGTGACGAGTAGAGGGAAACAATGACCTCTTTTTTCCTGGATGAGAAACCTTTTGTGATGAGGTGTGCCACGTAGAAGGATTTCCTGACTACTGTGGTGATGTGCTTATCATATTTTAATAGGGAGCCATCTCAAACCTCTTTGAGAGTTCTTGATAAGACTTCCCAAGAATCATCCTTAACCATTCAAATAACTAATACACCTATGACTGTCCATCTACTCTTAGGCATTGCAGTGCTGTTTAATGCAGAATTTGACTGTACCAAATTGCTTACAATACAGAATTCTGGTCAGGTTATATTTACAGAGAAAGAGAAGCATTGCCGTCTGTGGTGAAAAATATATATAATTATTTTTTTTCTGGATGTTTGTATTCCTCCATGTTTGCCAGCTATAAAGCAGCTAGCCTGGCTGCCCATTTGTTTCCTACAGGGGTATGAGTTCTGGTGCCCATTCACCTTTTCAGGGAGAGAGTGACCTTAATCACTCGCTTTTTGGTAATGTGCATGCCTGTATCACTGCAGGGACTGATAAAGTCCTTTGGTTCTATACATGTGATTACTTCAAATGCATGGACAAGGGCTATTCTCAGTGGTGTGGGTGGCCAAGGGACATACCTTATTATGAGAACCAGCATCCTACATTCCATGATATGAGCCTTCTGCCCTAAATCTGAGGCTGCAGAGAGCTGGCCAGGAACCATCAACATCTCCTCAGTATGGACGAGCTGTGGCCACTCATTTCCCATCTTTCCCTACCTCCTCTTCCAGTACACAACCATCCATCTGAACTTGAATCATGTGGGGTATAATCAGGGCTCTATCCCTCATCATTACAGAGTTGGTTGCATGATGTTTATTTCTGATACAATGTCAACTTATTAAATACATATTGCTCATGAGTGCTGAATTCCTGACACTGAACTGAAGACACATATCCACTCCTAATAGAAAAGAAAAACACAATGCACCATGCCAGATTGTCACTGTGAAATGGCTGCTCATCTCTTTGTCTAAAAAGTTGTATATCAATCCCCTTTGAGACTTCTTAAAGCTTTCAAGGAATTATCCTTGGACTGAGTGATAAAACATGTATCTATAGCAGCTATTCTTCCAATAAGAATTTTAATTCTGTTCAGTGCTGATAGACCCCACCACACTTAACTTCCTGTGGCAAGACAGATTTATTTTGTCATGGTATGTTTTCTTTGACAAAACAAGTTGCTTTTTCAATAGAATTATTTATGGTTTCCACTTTTGATCCAATGAAAACTCATAAAGATATAATTTAGGCATAGCCTGTATTTTCACATACTCATTGCTCACCCCAATGGAAACTGAGTATAATGCAAAATGCCAAGCTATAATAGTCAGGTACCTGTAAGACTTCAACATACTGTACCTGTATAAAAAGTCCATTTGTTAGTCCCCTTCTCAAAGTTCTTAATAAAGTTTTCTTAGAATTAAAGCAGAATACTGAGCACAGAATGCAAGTAAGACTTTGTCTTTATCCTTATGAGTTAAAATAATGAATTTGAATGCAAAGCACTCTCTTACTCAGCTCACCAAATTTTTGGTATGCAAAGTCTACAGTCACAGAAAATTGTTCTTTGTATGGAGAAATGTATATGATGTTTATCTCTAATACACTAACAATGTACCAAGGATATATTCAGGACATGTGCTGTAGTTCCAGTCCCCTACCCTGTTTAAAACTTATATACTCATATCTAATAGAAATGAAGTATAATGCAACTTGGCAACCTGGTGCATTCTAATGGTCATACAGACCTATTAGTAGAGCCTGTCATCATCAGGTTTTATTTCTGAACAAATCTGACATTTTTCAGTAAAATGATTGACAAAAAATAGCTACTCCGTCATAGATTGAGTCTTCAAGTTGCAAAGGTACTGGAACAGCTAAATGTTGAATTTCTGAGTGGCAAGTCACAGCTCCCAGTAATGATTTCTCCTTTTCTATTTCTGTATTACAATCTCAGTTATTGGAAAACATCAGTTTCAGGAGCTCATAGATAATGGCTTTAGTTTCTATGTTATAAAAACAAGTATATCTACGTGCTTGTGTATTACTTAGTTGCATTGTAAAAAAATAAACTATGCATGTTTGTTGGGAATTAAATCTAAAGGTACTTGTACAGGAGATGTTGTGACATTATAACAATAAACAACAATCCGAAAATTAATACATGGATTGTGTTTTCATTGTGCTTCTAAAATGTGAAATAAACAAAGCACATTAGTGTTGGCTTCTTTTGTACACATACTATCCCATTAGAGTGTGTACTCTCTAATAAGGAACATATACTTAACAGTGAAGAGGTCACATAAATTGTCCACAAACATAATATATTATGATCATTTTACACACATGGATGCCACCATCCCCACCCCACCCCACCCCCACACACACACGGTCCTTGACAGGTTAGAGCAATGACTGGTTAAGTGTGATCAAGTGAAATGACAGTATTTGACAATCTTTCCCCCAAAACTAGCCACCTTCTGTGTACACCTCTGTTTTTTGATTGTGAAAAAAGTGAAAGAAATAAAAACCACAACAATGTTCTCATTGTGTTACTCTCAGACATGTACACCATCTTAAACAAGCCATATCGATGACCATTTAAAAGTGATCATCATCTAGTTGTAATTTGCCTTCATCTACAACCTGCTTCCAAAAAGATAGACACATATTTTGTACATCTTTGACATTTGATTGTGATGAAAACAAAATAAATAAATAAATGATGAACACATTAGGATATTTCTTCATGATGTTCTCATGTACTCTTCTCCAGGCAGAGCATATTGATGAGCTTCTAAAAGTGATCATGTATTTTTTTCTTTACTATAACACAAAGTTTATTCTCCTCCCCACCAAAATATTTACTTTCTTTGTAGAACTTTGATGCTTGATTGTAATGAAAGTGAAATAAATGATGGAGACAGTAATGTGTTTCAGATGGTTGTTCTTGAATATTTACAGTGCCACCAACATGTTCTACCAATGATCGTGCAGCAGTGAGCATGTAATCGGCCTTTGCTTTTAGACATGGCCTGCCACCAACAATATATTTCTAGGTACACTTCTGATGTTTCATTGTGAGAAAAGTGAAAGAAATAATGATCAGAATGACATATTTCAACTTGTTGTTCTCAGACACATACACTAGCCCTGTAACAAGCAATATAAATAACCATTTATTAGTCATAATGCACCTGCCCTTTACTTTTACACACAGTCTAACCTTTATGATAGCCATGTTCTGTGTACAGTTCAAATGCTTAATTATGATAAAAGTGGAAATGATAATTGTTTCAATAATGTATTCATGTTGATGCTCTCATACATGTGTATCATCTCTTCTGCAAGCTATATCAATGATCATTTAGAAATGATTAAATAATGTCCCTTTGCTTTCACAGAGTCTGGTCCCCCATAAAATTATCATGTTTTTAGTGTTTGTTCCTCAGATGTCAGAGTGATTAAAGTAAAATAAACAATAACTACAGTAATGTATTTTAACTTACTTGCATACTCATATGCTACCCTTCCTGGCAAGCAGCTTTGACAACTGCCTAATAGTAATCACATCATTTCAGACTGACACTGTACCCTGCCTACACCCCCCCCCCCACACACACACACACACACACAAACATGCAGACACATTTCTTCCTTTGTATGTTATATTGAGATAGAAAATGAAAGAAATAATGACCCACATTATGTATTTCAAAGTGCTCCTCTTACACATATATACTCCCCTCCTTGGCAGCCTGTATCAATGATCATCTAACAATAATCATGTAAGGTCCCTCTGCTTTCACAGAATTTGCCTCCCTACCAGTCATCCTCGACCTTTTATCTCCCACATCAGAGGGAATAAAATAAATGCCAAAGTAGTTTGCCTGAACATGCTGTGGTATTTCTCTCTCTCTCTCTCTCACACGCACACACACACACACACACACACACACACACACACACACACACACACACACACACACACACACACACACACACACACACACACACTGATTGTCATACTAATAAATAAGACAGAAATAGGAACTGGCAAGATGGCAGCCACGGTGTTCCATCGTTGCTTTCATGTGTTATCATGCTTCATTCAATATTACCCTTATTTTACTTAATTTTGGTAATGTAGCCATATCTTGTTAGTTTTTACTGATTGATCCTTGACTTTGTCTATTATTTGCGTTAATTTATCCATGGTTATTTTCACTGTTGTTTCGACCCACTTCTGCATCTGTAACTGCCTGCACTTTGCTGCTTCGGCCACTTGTTGGAACATGTGTCTAATGACTATGCTGTGTTCCCGGATGTACTTTCTCTGATTGTTGCCAGGAGTCAATTTTTCTGAATAGTCTTCATCTGTACAGATAAAGCATTGGTTTTCTGCTAATAAACAACTGCAGCAAGTTTAATGGAGTATGATTCCTGTTAGGATTTGAGCACAGGATTAAATACCTGTTGAATTATAGGGATTTATGAAATCTTGGAACATACAGATTCCACAACACAATTTTGCATATTTTGACATTTATTATTATTATTTTTAAGAACACATTGATTTTTATGAGCCATAACTCAGAACTTTCATTATTTGGGGCACTTGCTAATAATGTTTTGCTGGGCTTCACTGACTTACATTATGTTTGAATATACAGAGACAATCAAATCAACCTATAATGAGTGCCCTGAGCACATGACACCACTTTCCCCCACAGTCCCCATCCTACCCACCTATACCAAGAAGCACCTGATGTGCTATTCGAACTCATAACAGCAGGGACATAGCCAGGGCTTTATCTGTCTATGCCATCTGTGCAGAATACTCTGATTTGATATTCATTGGATGTGAAGATCTCTGACTTGTGGTGGAGCCAGTCTCATGATCTAACCAATTTCTGGTGTGATTTGCTCTGGAGTTATCACATTTTAATCCCCTGATTTTGAACTGATTGAGTGCTGTAACTTCTCTAAAGTTATTCCATATTTTTCTTCTGTACTCTTTCAGCTGCTTTCAGGGAATAATGCTGACAGTCTGGATGCTTTATGAAGCAGAAGTTATAACCTCTACTCTAGATTGTCTAGCCTCAAGTTTCATCATTCTGTCTTGATAAAGGCATATAAGCTATGGTTTCATTTTCAGTTATGCCTCTTGATTTATGAAGGGGACAGATTGGAATGTTGCTAAAAGAATGAGGTCTCAGAATGAGATTAAGATTACTTTAAGGAGAATTTATCCAGAGAGAGTTGTGTAGTAGCAAACAATCCATTCGCTTTCTTTAAGGTAGGCGGATTGTACAGTCAACCTATCTCACTATCCAGCAAGCTTTTTCATCCCAACTGTGTGAGATGACTGATCTTTTTTGCTGACAAGGTTGCCACTGTAAGATCTGCATAGGTTCATAGGTAAGTACTAGGACAGCTGCCCTTGTGGGCCATTTTAAGCCTAGCCAATTTCCCTTATTGTGCTTGAAATAACATTTGGTTATAGATTGGCCTCATCCATTTTCTCCATATGACACCATGGGTGCCATTTTGGTCTCTGACATGACTTTTCCTTAAACAATTTGAATTCTATTTGGTATTCCTGAATAGAGTGAGTTCCTGACCATGATTTCAAGTGCCTTCAGGTTTGAGATTGCTGTGCTGGGTTTGATTGTGTCTTAATTGAGAACAAGGATCTTTCTAGCCTTTTTAAAGGAGGCTGTTGTTATCTCAATCCTTGAGAACTCTTAGCAAATCATACAGGGAATTAATAGTGATAAGACTTAGGCAGGGATATACAGTGAAGTCAGATTGGAATAAAATACTTCAAAAATAAATCATCACAGATGACTGGAATGAAATGTGTCTGTATAGCCGATGCACCATTAAAGCTAGGAAATTTAAGGTATTTGCTTGGAATTGCCTCCACAGGTACTTTTACAATCCTAGTAGAATACAAAGAATGTTCCCACTAGCTGATGTTGAAGGTGATGAGAAGATAAGAAGCACATGGGGACATGTCTTTTGGGATTAACATTACAAACTTTTAAACTAGACTTACAAACATTAGTAAACAAAATTGTAGGTGAAGATCTGGAGTTTACCAGAGACATGTACCTTCTGAACTGGGTAAAAACTGACAAATCACAACACACAAGGGCACTGATCACATTATTGTTGATAGTGGCTAAAACAAGTAATAACTAGGAAGTGGAAAACTAATGAAAACCCTCAACAACTGAACTTAAGAAAATTATCAAGAGATAAAGGACATGGAACTACACAAGATACATGGGAAACCAGAAAGAGGTAAGATTAATAAATGGAATACATAGAATCTAAGAATCTGATTCATAATTGGCTGACTAAACAGTCTCTGCTTATTAAATTTGGTTAATTAGAAAAATTGCTTTGATAAAACATAATCTCAGACTTCCAGTGCTGACAAAGAAATAGCTCTTACATATGTGTGAATATAAATGCCTATCCCTGGTCTTAATGTATATCATGCATATATTGTTTCCTTTTTAATTTCTTACCTTAAGGTACTTGGTTAAAAAAAATCTGTTTAAATAAGTGGGGGCAATATTATGCAATTCTAGTACTGCATAAGGAAGTGCAGTCATATTATTTACTCATAGCAAAAGTGAAATGAGATCATACCTCTCAACTGTACAGATTTTGTCAGAATCTCCAGATTTTTGCCTCATATTTTTGGTCTGTTTATTATAAAATTGTGGTTTTCTGGCAAATCAGTGGCAAATCATTGAGGCTAGAACTCAGAAAATAATTGCAGACATTTGAGTTTCAGACTTCATACCCTTCAGAAAATTCAAGTTAATGCAAAACCTCTTACTCTATCAACTTTCTACATTTGTAAGAGTAACATTTAAAATGTGTTCCTATTTTTGGGCCTTTGTCTCCCCATTATTTATGGCTTTGTCCAGATTTCTTTCTCTAAGAGGTTGAGAGGTATGGATTGTATATTTAGGTTTATTTTGTAAGCACTGGATACTTGATGGAATTTCTTTTACCTGTTTATATAAGGCATAAATTAATGGATGGAAGTAAAGTAGAGCAATTCATCAATAAAGTGCAGTGCATAAGGATTGATTGCACAGCATGTAACATTCAGATTACTTTTGACATAATAAAATTAAAAAAATAACTTTGTTGGATTCCAGTGTTCTCAATAACCTGCCTCATTTAAATCTTCATTTTCTTGCTAAGGTTAACGAGAAGATAATCTACATCCAGCTTGAATCATGTCTTATGTTCAACAAATTCATGGATCCTTGTTATTTTGGTTTTCTGACTCACCATGGTACTAAGACTGTCCTGTTTATTGCCATGAACCAGCATTGTTATTCCGTTCTGATTCAGTATAATTTTTCAGTAGCATTTGGCAACATTATCCATGACATCCTGATTGACTGATTCTTCCTATTCTTACTGTTTGGTCTCATTTGTGATCTGTTAATTGTCAGTTTCCTACTTTTTGGACTGTACACAGTAAGTGGTCTCTGTATTTAATTCTTCTGAGCATCCCTTTTGAACTGCGAAAGAACTGACACATGCCTCAGTTCTGGGTCCACCTCTCTTCACAGTGTTTACGCTGCCCTTAGTAGATCTCATTAGAATGAGGGGGCTTAGAATATCATTGCTATATTGATGGCAATCAGCTTTACCTGTTTTTCCCATCAGAAGCAATGTGTTTCCTTGTGCCTGATTCAGAAACCATTCACCTGTAACTGCTCACTGGTTGAAGATGAATACATCTAGACAGAGGTTGCAGCTTTGCACATTATTCTGATAGATATGACAGCTTTGCCACTTCTTCATTTAAACTCTATGGTGACAAGTGATATTAGCTTTTTCTAAGATGTATGACTTTGCTGATATCTGGAAGGGTACACCGATGTTTAGGGACCAGACATCAGCACTGGTAAAGTGATCTTGTTTCAATCTCTAGAACATCTCCATGATCAGACACCCAATGCTTAAAGAGGATCTCTCTGTAGTCATTAATAGTCTGGTCTCTTCCCACCTTGACTTTTGTACTGTCCTTTACCTGGGACACCATGACACCATGGACACCGTGGACAGATCATTTACGGCTACTAGTGCAAAACTTTTCTGCTAGGCTACTCATTGGTATATAACATTACCAACACATTACACTAGCTTCCTATTCAATATGTATTATTTTCAAAACTTTGGTTCTAGTATATTTGTTCCCACAACTCTGGAGTCTCTCTACCTTGAGGAAGCTTGTTACTCAATATTGCCCTTCTAATGTGTTGAACTAAGACTACCAGGGACTGCTAGTAGCTTCTCAGGCACATTTGGAAATACTGGGCATTCAGCCCTTCATTTTCCAGCCTCCAGGCTTGTGGAACCTATTACTCGGAATGGCTTTTGGAGTGTTCCACTTTGGTCTGCTTTTAGCAATCGCTTAAGTGCTATGTGTTCAGTCTTGCCTATAGTGAACACTTTTCAGACCATGCTAAGATTTTATTAATGTTTTAATGATTTCTATTTAATGATCTTATCAATTCAAATCTGTTACCTTGATTTCTTTGGGAATGTTCCACTTTAACCTGTTTGACCTTGCCTTATAGGTTCATAGGTTCATAGGTTGGTACTGGGCTATCTTCCCGAAGGCATATATTAGCCCAGCCACGTTGTGCAGTATTCACCGCCCCTTTAGTAGTTCCCTAGACCCTTGTACTAGCAGCTAGAACCCTTGGCCCCTATCAACCCCTTAGATGAACACCTTTGAGATCAGTCTTAGTTTTTTTATTTAATGATTTTATCAACTGAAGTTTGTACCTTTAGTATTTTATCACACTTAGTACTAAATTTACTGTTTGTTTGCACCTTTGCTTGTCTTTCCAATTTTTGCTTTGTTCTAAAACACAATTAATGTTAAAGTCAAAATAAATAAATAAATTAACTGAATGAATTGTTGCTGAGTTCAATGTGGTCTGTACCACTGCTTACAGACACAGCTGCTAGCCTGCTTGTATTTTTATTTGTAAGTGTTCCTGCAACAGAAAACTGTCCCTGGAGATCGGAGCCTCTGTGTCTTTAAACACTTAAGGGGTCATCTGGACATATCCCATGGGCCTCCACTACATGAGGTTTAAGGTATTACATAGTGAAGACTCTGGCTTGGCTGAGTCTTTCTTGCAGTTTTTTCTGAAGTTAAATGACTAGAGACTGCCAGATAAGGACTGATATTGGTTTGCTCTAGACAGTCAGTATCAAATGCTGGCTTCATAGAAGACTGAAAGTCTAAAATGTGACCTGCTGCTATGTGGTGGGGGAGATGGGGGATGGCACCAAAATGAATAGAATGCCATTTCACTTCCAGATCCTGTTGTTCATTCATTCTTCTGTGGGGCTGAAAGTAACACATACAATTAGTACAGATAATATAGTAATGAAATGTCATCTTAGGTTGGAATGTGAGTTGATTGTTATTTTAAGATAATTTTAATAGTCTCATAATATATATAAACAAAAGTGAGGTATCTTGGCCATCTGTAATTCTAGCTATTGTTGTAGGTGCTAAAATAATGTGTCACTGTTAATGAGTGAAAATGACCAAACAAGTGCCCACAATAACAGAGGTAAAGGTAGCCTTATTAACTACAAGAATTCATACCTATAAACTATGGAATGTCACACCTCAAGCAGCCTAACTACATTGTTGGATTCCTGAGCGTCTTCTGAAAAATTAGGTCAAAAACATAAACTAAAAATGTTCCATCTGCACTTTGTGCTGAGTGTACAACCGACAAAAGGTTGAAAAAAACATAAGCTAAATATAAATGCATTGGAAAGAAGTAAATGGCATTTAAAAAGTTGAAAAAGCCATGCAATTCAGTAAAAACTCTTCTGTGCAATGAAAGTAGTAAATATGACCAAAGTCTTTACATCAATTCAGTGATGTTTTATAATGCAAAAGACTGCAAACTTATATTTTCTGTATAATTTTAAAAACTTCTCATATCTTGTAAATTGTGGAATCTAAGTAAATGGTAGCAGATGTACTTTTCCTCAGCCAGACCTGTGCTTTCATATGATGGGGCAGAATTCCTTTCTGATTACTTGTGTTTTGGGCTGTTCACAGAAGTATAAAATGTTATACCTATGTGCATAATCAACAACATACATAATACTCAGTATCTTTCATGCTAGATCATTTACATTGCAGGTCTCAGTAACCTCAGTAACAGGTTTTTCACATCTGTAGTTTCAGCTATGATATGGTAGCTTGTAAGTCACTTGATTTTGGCAGTATTAATGAAAAATAATAAGATATTGCATATCTTCATAATGACCAACAAACAACAAGCAACATCTTCAATGTACCGCATTCTGTGTAGACAGTGACAGTGTATGTTTCTGCCTCCTGCCATGATGTTCTCCTCAGCCATTTAGCTTGTAGCTTATTCAGTTAATATAATATGAAAGCAAATATGAAAATGTCTATAAGTAATTATGAATAAATACAAATATGAAAATATAGATAAGTAACAAAGAATTATTGTCAATGCTACGCTGCATCCCAGACAAACATTTTAATGTCATTTTGTTTCTCACAGGCTCATCATTCATGCTGACTCCAAACAATATGATGGTGTTATAAGGAAACCTGTGTGTTAAATGGAGATATGCTAGACACATACTATGCATGTGAATGAGCTAAAAATGGGTAGTCTAGAGCCTTTTTTAACATGGAGGTAGCTGATATTGGCATTACAGATGGTAACGGGTTCACACCACCTTTCATTACTGTCACTCAGACAAAGAAATGATAGTGTCACTGTATGTGCATGACTGTTTAAAAACTAGACTAAGACAAAAAAAGCACTGAACTATTTCCCTACATATAAAAATTGCAGAAAGATAAATCCGAATTTAAAATCCTTGCATTTTATAGACACTTTCATGTCTCCTGCAAAGTATGAAATTTTAATTAACAGTCTACTACAACTGAAATAGAAAGTAATAGCATAATATTTCAATCATCCAAAAATCTAAAGATATAATTAGGACACAAGTATTAATATTTATTATTGGCTTCTATTAATCAAAATAAAAATAAACAATCATTCATAGTCCATCCAGAAGACATATGCTTCCCTCAAGTCACTTGCTTGTGTTACAGTAAATCAATAATACCTAGCACGTTTCACTGTTTTGAGGTATTTTTCCCTTTCACAGTGTTGTATGACTGCGGAGTCAGTATATGTAAGTTCTCAAGGTAGGGAAAGGATAGATCCCCTTCAAAAAACATTTGTTTTGAGCTGTCCCATTTCTTTGTATGTGATGGGTGACTTTTAAAATGTAACCCAAGCACTCAGGTTGCACTTCTCTGTAGTAGAAGCAGAGGTCCAATATATACAATATTATTATAAAAAAGGTTTTATGTATTGTTTACCCCCAAGGTATACCACTCACTGCCAAGCTGTGCCCTAATACATGCATATTTAACATGAGAGTTAGAACTTACAGAACAGAACACATTTCCATCTTTTTATGTTATAACCCGCGGTGGTGGTGGTGCTGCAGTAGCATTGTCGCCTCACAGTAAGACGCTGTCCGGTTCGATTCTCAGCTAGAGCGTCTTCTGCATGGAGACATGCGTGAACGGGCATACCTTCATTGAAGGTTGTGCATCAGTGCTGGTAACTCGGCACGTAAAAATCAACTACCAATCATTAGCGGACCGGTGTTCCGCTGTGGCGACCCCTGACTGGGAAAAGCCGAAAGACACAACAACAACAACAACAACCAAAGGAAAATCACACTAAAATAAATGTGTTTTTCATTAACAGTCAAGAAATAAATCCTGTAAAACTGAACATATTACAAAGCAAATAATTTAAAAATATAATGGTATCATTAAATAGCACAGCCAAAAGTTATAATTGTTAGGCATATACATACTAGTGGTCTGAAAGATCAGTCATTCTATTGTAACTATAACATCTGCGAATTACACAACAGGAAAAAGCCATCATTAAAACAATCCTAACCATATAATACATCTCATTAAATGAAAGCACAGAAACATCTAATAAAATAGTTAATTTGGTTAGATTAAACAATGCTTCTAGACTAGCATCAAAAGCCAAGCAAGGAGCAGCCCAGTTAAGCATGATCTCTCCTGAGTTAGTAGTTACTAAAAAAGCTATTAAAGATGCTTTTTGTAGCTGACATTGTTTTACACCTATCTTTTGGCATCAAGAATGAGGTATGCTTTGATTTTATTTTGAGCTGATGGTATGAGGTATCAGAATATGCTGCTCTAGAAAGATTAGGTTACCTTTAAAAGTGTGGTTAGCACGTGCCCCTTAACCAAACAAAAGTAAATAATAAGCAAAATGGAACAATGACAATGAAAAAAAAACAATGTTGAAACAACACTGAGTTAGGTGAAGGCAGTCATTCACAGACAAACTGAACCCTATTCTAGCAGTAAAAATTAACCACCATATATGTATAATGTTAAGTGCACACATAGTCAAAATGAGCAAACGAAAATGAATTACACCCATTATGCAACTCAGCCGTGACCACAAGCATTTCTGTTTTAATGTTTTTCTTTGCTGTATGTAAATCTTGTTGTACAGATTTATTTTGACTTTTACACATCTTTGCAAAATACTTATTATCATGGCACAGCCTGGAAATATGATTAGTGACTTTACAGTGTACATTCTCATGCTTATAACTGCATTGTTTGCACTGAGTGTGGAGTCTGACTTCTTGTTCATTTCTACGTGTTTTCAGCATGGCATCTTTTTTATCATGTTTGCTTATATTTCAGCTTTGTTTTGCCTTCCTTTTCATTCAAAGCTTTTATCTTGCACACTTCCAGTGTTTATTTTATGCTAAATATTAGCTCTAGATGATCATCACTGTTAAAGTGACACCCTGACCAATGTACAAAAATTATGAAAAGAGGTCGTGGATGGATGGACTTGAAACCTTAGTAGATCTACACACATCTAGTACTTTAGCAAATATCAAGTCAGCTTATCTTACTAGCCTGTCCCTGAGTTAATCATTTTTGATATATCACACAAATCTGTCTCTTATAACTGAATCATGCAAACTTAGCTCAATAACATCAGCATCTAATGACACTTGAAATCCTAGATTGCTAGTGAAAAATAAATGCATTGCATATAGACTCTTCTATAGTTCATAATATGCTTGAACTTGTTCCCTTAGGACAGATAGCTTGTGTCTTTTATGCCTCCTCTTTAAAGCTAGCAGTATTAAATGTCTTCTTCCCATCCTCAACTGAATCAGGAAGTAATACTGTTCATGTCTCACTACTGCAATTCCAAGTCCCATAAACACCAGTGAAGCTATAGGAGAACAGTCATTTTTTTGCAGGTAGCACGCTCCCACCCCCACACCCCTAATGAAGGGAGTTGAACTCCTCACCCCAACTACTTATATATGCTAACTTTATACTACAGAGAAAAAAAGATAATCCAAGACACAACAATCTTGGACTTAATATTCATAAGCCCCTAGCTTTGCATCTCTCCTGCTCTCTCTTTCCCGTTTAGGCACCATGTACTACATTGGAAAACAAGCACCTTACAGTGCTCCTTGTTTCTGTAGCAGTTATGGGTTTTACAGGCTCAAGTTACTAACCCAAGGCCCAACTTCCTCAGAGGGTGTAACACACACATTCACATGCACACACTCATACTTAGGGCCAATGTAGAGTGTCCAATCCACCTACTACATGTCTTTGGAATGTGGGAGGAAACTGGGCACCCAGAGGAAACCCATGCAAACACAGGGAGGACATGCAGACTCTGCATAGAAGCCACTGCAACCGAGAATTGGGCCACAAAATCTCTTGATGTGAGGTGACAACATTAATCGCTACACCACTGCGCCACCCTAGCTTTGCATATTCACTTTTGTTATTCTGGGACTTGAACTTTCAAGTCTCATTATTTAAAACTGTTACCTACCAGGCACTGGACTTACTCTGGCTTTTCTCTAGTGCCATTCACAATAAGATACACAAGGCTCATTGTTTTTGAATCTGGAGTTTCCAGCTTTGAGACAAGTTTCCATGCAGCACTGAAAGCAAAAATTAGAACAATTAATTTAGCATCTGTGAGAGCAAGACACAAGAATGGATTTTTTTTACATGTGAAAAGATTGTAATATCACTAATGTTGTGTTTATAGCGTAAAACACCAAAAAAATGGAACTTTGTTTAATTAATCTATTGTGTCTCCAAAATTGAAGAATGAGAGAGGTTAATTACTTCACTCAGCTGTGATATTTTATGAAAGTCTTTGAAAAAGAATACATTGCAGAATGAAAAAAAATTACTTCAGAAGTTCCAAAAATCAATGTAGCATGAAAAAACAGCATTCAGTGCTGTGACGCCCCTGCACTGGCCCACTAATCAAGGAGCCTCAATCCTCACCACTAACACCAGTGAGGGATGTGCACAGTGTGAGGATGACAAGTACACACACAGTAAAGTACAATTTCCCTTAAGAGCACACAGAGATTACAGTCAGTCTGAGGCTGGTTTTCCCTCTTTCTCCAGATCCCCAATAAGACTTCCCACTGGCACAGCTATGTGGTTCAGATCTCAGCCGAGTGGTCAAGCCAAAACCTCCAGCACCCTCTCTGTCCAACCAGTGCTTCGTGTCCCTGTCCAAGTAGCTAACACATACACATTTTGAGATTTGATTTATATACAAATACACAGACACTCCTGGGGAAGGCTGGCACAGGTTTACTAGATAAGCCCCCTTCTGCCCAGACTATAAGGTAGTACCAGCTGCCACCAACCACCCTTACTTATCAGCTACTATAAGGCCCTTACCAAAGGATGACCAGTTCTACTGTGTAATGTTCTATTATCCATATGGTAAGTGTGTCCAAGACTAAGGCTATTTGGGAGTTGCCTATACAGTGTCACCAAATACATATGCAAGTACTCTAAGAGCTTAAATATCTCTAAACAAACCAGCCACAATTAAACGGTTTAAATATATTTAATAATAAATAATAAAAGCATAAGACAATACTCAATAACTCAACACAGTGACAACAGAGTTCAGAATCACAGGAAATATTTTAAAACAACATTGCAGGACAGTCTCACATAAATGCAGAAAACATCTAAACTAATCTTGCTAAGTTCCTATCTATCTCTAAGAGAGATACTATGATCTAAGTCTTACTTACAGAGCCAGACAAATACATATGAAAAGTGCTGAAGATGGATGTTTACAGGTCCAAGACAAGATACAAAATGCACAGACTTTCTCTCCAAGATAGTTCTTAAATTACTATCAAATATTTCTGCTGGGTTATCTCAGATTACATCATTCTTGTCACCTTCGCCTTTAGTTTCCAGGCTAACAGAAACTTAAAGGTTAGCACCCCTGTGTCAAAAATACTTATCTGTTAGAAGTCATAAAACAGTTACACACTTTTACCATTGAAGCCTGTAATTATTTATGTTTCCAGACAATAGAAAAAAATTCTAGCTGCAGACATTCTGTCTTCTAGCTGTGGTAAACACAATCATAAAACTCTTTACTTGTCAACTTATTTTCTTAGAGTTTTGCAAGTTAACTCTATTCTTTTCCAGTAGGGTACACTGTGCTTACATTCTTGAAGCTCAGCACATAGTTTACACTTTTCTTACACCTGTAGGACAAGAATACAAATCATATTATTATTCACAAATGACATAGAATTATTTACAAAATTCTAACTATCTGGGCTGGCAGCCTTCACAGGTGCTATAGCAGATTTATATCTAACACCATGTGTCCAGTATTAACACCATGTAATATATTAAGTACACCCTGTTAAGTAAACACTTAGTCAAGGTGAAGGAATAGTGTTAAACATGAAGTGAATTCAACAACAGCTTATAGTGAACTACACTGATGAAGAAGTTACATGATGAGCAAATACACAGATCCATTTGCTGGTAGCATCCCTTAAAACATATGCTACAAGATGAAGTATCATCTCTATATATAATTCATAGGCTCACATAAGCCACAATAATCTTAAACACTGTCCCAAATTATCCCATGATGTACATACATTCATGGGCATCCAGCATGCCCACATACAGGAAATTTGGGAAATTATGACTCAAATATCATTTTTTTTTGCTAATTTGGAGGATTGGCAGTTTACCTGCTGCACATTGTAGGGATGTGGGAGGAAATTGGAACACCCAGCAGAACCTCTCATATATTCTAGGAAAACATGCAGACCCCACACTGCAGACACTCCAACTAAGAAATGAGCTGGAAAACAAAGTACAGTCTTGTAGCAATGATAACTGCTGCATCACTTTGTCACCCCTAGAGGAAGAGCAGCACAGTAAAAAAGCATTGGTAAGAGTGTATGATCTCCAGTTTATAATCATCTATGCCATGGAGTGTGACACTGCCATAGTACAACAGGCCTCTAGTACCCACACAATGTAATAATGTAAACATATGGCAGTGGTAGATATAACTACAGATTACATGACACACATGCAATGCTAAACCAGTTTAGCTGCATGCTTTTGTGTTGGCAGAGTAAATAACAGATACCCCCATCCACTGTCTGTGCAGTATCATGTATGTCTCAACTAGGGCTGCCACCTTTGTGCCCTTCCATTTCCTGACAAATGAGCCACGCCCACCGCATACTGAAAGCACAACCTTTGCTACAGGATAGCCAAACCCTGAAGCACCAGCTGCAGCCTTAAATGATATGGATCCCTAGGCAAAGTGCTTCATTGCAATCCCCACCACCATTGTCTGTCACCAGAGCATTCAACCCAGTGCTCCTTTGTTTTCCCCCCATCCTTGCCTCTTCATATTCAGAGCACTTTTTCACACTTTGTCTTACTTGTCATCTTTTTTCTACATCCCTGCAAAAAATCCTAAATATCGAAGACTGTTCTGTAATAACTGGGGAGGAAAGAATTTAATTGTGCTCTAGTGACATTCTGTGCATACCTATCAGATATGATTTTGAAGAAAGTTAAAGAAATAATGACCACACTGTCCCAAGTGAACATTCATGCTATAGTGGCCTTCTTCACAGGTTCATAGTTAAGTAGCAGGTTAGCTGTCCTTCTGGGCCATTTTAAGCCTAGCCAATTTTCCCTTCAAAGGTGAGAATTAAATATTGTACCTTTTGTGTCTGAGGAAAACACCTTAACCATTTTACCATCTGGAACCTGGACACACCTCTGATGTTTGACTGTGAGGATAATTAAAGAAACAATGACCACAGTATCACCAGCACCCACACAAACTGTAGCTATCTCTGTGCCTACCTCTGAGTGGGGTCAGTTTTACACTAGGTGGGGCCCACTTTTAAGCACCCTACTAAGCAATGTATACTTCCAGGAATGATGGCCTCCCAGAAGATATGAGATTCTAGACATTCTGTGATACATTTCATGCCTTATTTTTTAACTATTCGAGATTTATGTATGCACAGCGCGATATTATTTTGCATCCGCACACACACACACACACACGCACACACACACACACACACACACACACACACACACACACACACACACTGGCACTGCCTCTGACAAGCCAAATCTATCACTAGATAGATAAACACACACACACACACACACACACACACACACACACACACACAAACACATACACTATGCTTTCTACACAAATTGTAAGAATATCAATTAACCTTTGGCATTTCTTTGGGGTGTTAGAAGAAATGAGAGTACCTCAATAAACCTCAGACTCCATACAGCTGGAGCCAAAGTGAAGTGCTCAGACAGGGAGACATGAGTTGTGATATGGCAACACTACTCACTGTGCCACTGTACCAATTATGTGCTCTTTTCCCATATAGGGAGACACGAGCTGTGACTTGGCAACACTACTCACTGTGCCACTGTACCAGTGATGTCTTCTTTTCCATATAGGGAGACATGAGCTGTGACGTGGCAGCACTACTCACTGTGCCACTGTACCAATGACATGCTCTTTTCCCATATAGAGAGACACAAGCTATGACATGGCAACACTACTCACTGTGCCACTGTACCAGTGATGTGCTCTTTTCCCACACATCTTGCCCATACTAGCAAAAATAGTCACTTACTGTGTGCAGTTTTGATGCTAGACAGTGGTGCAAAGGGAACTAAATCATTATCAACTTGTTACTCTTGTATATATTTATATACACTTCAGTCCATCCCCACCCCCAACACACACATACACAGGTGCAAGCCACAGCAGATTGTTTTTTTTATACTGCATTTGAATACAGATTGGAAACAAGTGAAACAGTAAAATATTTTAAAAAATGTACTTGAGAAATGTGTTGGCTATCAGAATGATTCATAATACCATTCAAGTACTCACAATAACTGGATTTCTTGACAGAGACCCTGATTTCTTGACTGTCAGGAAAACTTCCTGATAGGTGGCAACCCTAGTCTCAACCCATAGTACCATCTAAACCAACAATGAATGGACAAAACATATAAGGCCATTGTGACCCTGGAATTAACATACTATAATGCTTCAGGCAGTCATCAGAATATGTTGTTCTACTCTTGACAGTTTAGCTGGTCTAAACAATATTTCCAGAAGTTCAATGGTCATTTTATTCAAAGAGCAGTGTCTGATCTCTTTCTAAGAGTTCAGCTCAAGCAGTATGCTCTCATTAACTAGTGAGCGGGATGAAGTTTTGTTTTGCAGAGTGTTCAGTCCTGCTTATTTAACTCTTGTAGTCATCCTGCAAACTAAATAGAAGTAAATGTGCATTACAGGCTATATTCATTGTGACATGGAAACTATCACAGTACACAGATGGGCAAGCAGACATGTATAGAGATAATAAGGTATGTGTGTGCATGCCTACGAGCACTTATTGTCAGGGACAGTCCAGCAGTGCATAATATGTATTCATACACTATGTCAAACATGATTCAGGAACAGCATAAACACTGCACACCAGGTACACATGCATGTGTGCAGAATGTCACCCTGCTGTGAGACAACAGTCCTTATCTCAGACCAAATTAGGCATTCTGAAACATGCAAGAGAACTGCATCTCCTTAACAAGTAACAGATTCGGCACAATGCTTATTAAATACTTACAAGAAGCAGAGTTCCAAACTGTGTTTAGCTAAAGAGTAGCTGTACAACACTGTGCACCAGTACATGTATTGGGAAAAGTCATTGCTATTTCAATGTCTCCAATGCAGCAAGCTTAATCATCTTGCAGATATGCAAATGCACATTTATGAGTCAGCAACAGTGATGAGGAATAGAAGCTATGCCTGTCATGCTACCAGTCACAGGCATACTCTGTCATTCAAATTGTGGTATTGCACATGGTGCGTTTAGTTATACAGGCATACTAGTGAGGTACAGATGTGCACCAGCATGTGAATACTTAGCTGACATTGCCATTGTTTATAGGATGATGCTGCAGTGTTGTGCGCTGACACTCACAAAACTGTCACATATCACACATGTGAAGTAGTTGGGCAAAACATAACATGGACATGCAGCAGTATGACACTCAAATAACAATATATGTACTGTCACCGTGCACTAAGCTACATTGATACTACAGAGGCAATATCCACTGCCGCACAAGAGTTTTCATGCAGGCATTATCACTGTGGTCTGCATCCACCATGCATGGAATGGAGAGCCACTGTAAAAAGGTATGCTGTCAGCTTGTTTGTCAGTGTTCTCTACAGCACAAGAGGGGCTTCCATGCATACATGCACAAAGTGATGACACTGAGAAGTGGTGAATTATAAATGACAGACTATAATGCAAGTGTCTCAGTGGCAGTGAACAAGAAATGAGTTTGACACATTTCACTTTCATGGATCACCATGAAATCTACACAACATAGTGAAAATCAAAACACACTGATGATTTTTTTCAGAGCATCTATACATGCATATGCTGAGATAGCTGTTCCTCAGATTAAGGGGAATTTCATGCTTGGTATGAGGATTATTCTCCAAGAATTGCAATCTTAGAATTAGTATCAAAAATTATTTCATACAGTTAATTATCTGCACAGCTGAGTATCAAACTCACACCTTTGTAAACATCTGTCTTGCTCCCATTATGAACATGTGTTTGTGTCTTTTGTGCATGTTAAGGTCTACAGAAAAGCACCATTGTCCAGCCTTCTACAAAGCTATGTTATGGTCATTCACTGCTTATGTAGCAATGGAGCACTGCAGATGCATGACCATATGGACAGCATCAACATAGATGCCAAGGCTGTGGAAGGTATGGCAACTCATTGTAGATGATAATGTATAACCAGTCTGGGCACTGATTGGTATGTTTTTCTTTCTACATCCTTTGCCTCATTGGTGGAAATGTCCTATTGACATAATGCTCCATCTAGTTCAACCTCTAGTTAGCTGCATTGTTCTGTTTGCTGTGAATTTCATTACACACTAACCTTCCCTGATACTGTCATAATGCATAGTACAGTTCACCAGTAACTGCTCACCATGCATCTTTTCATGTGTCACCGCATAGCCCAACATGCATGACAACTGATACATAAGAATTAACTTCACTAAAGCACATATGGATTATATGTACCCTATATTAGACTGTGATGTTGTAGTCAGTGAAGTCTCAGTGCTGAATATTTTTTCACAGATCATGCATTTTAACGTCAGACAAAAAATTAACTAATCAAAGGCGAAAGAGAAAAATTGTCATACAGAAATGTTATTGGGCAACCTTTTTCCAAAATCATTTTAATTTTATCCAGAACTTTACATAATCAGTGCTAAACTCCAGCGTGTTTTTATTCTTTCAGTTTCTGCACAGTAACTAATTTGATTAAATAAGTGCTTTCATAGTAATGTTGTATCTATATTGTACTTTGCTTTATGTGCATAAATCTGCATTCTAACGTATTTTACGAAAAAAAGCTTCTTTAAAGTCAGTGTATAAAGTTCATTGCAGCATAGACAAAGTTAAACTTATGAAAATAAGTAACAGAACATCTTAGTTTGAATTACAGATTCACTTACACGCAGTGTCACTCTTAGCAAGTCAAAACCTCAAAATAATCCAGAGCATGCACTGGAAATTTGCCTTAGTTCCAAACAATATGATTATCCTGGCTCATATAAAAACAACTAAATAAAATTCATTTCTGTTGGTTTGGTGTCCACCATTATTAAACGTGAGAATGAACACAAAAGCTAACATTTTTAATTTAGCTACAATCTATCTAAAATTAGGACACATAGACTGATTTTAGCTAAATCAAAAAGATGACTTTCAACATAAAAAAATGACATTGAAATGATAACTCATGTTGCATACTCATTTTCAAATTCTGAATGCTTGGTTCTAACATGAGATAACTAAGACTGGGTACTTCAAATGCAAAGGCTGTCACATTTAGTCATAATTATAACAGTGAGGGAGCACCTATAAATACATATGACATTTCATTTAGATCCAGGAAAAGGCACTGATGAAGCACATTCATATGATATGCCCTGTATGGTCAGTGCAGGGCTTCACTGAATTTGTCACCTTCTCCTTAGCATCTGTTTTTTAAACTATTTCTTCTACATACCTCAGTACCCATCAGACATCCTTCTGAATGCTCACATCATTAATGCATCTATTCCATTAGGAGGTGCCCTATTGCCCTTTCATTCCTCCCATGAGTAGGATCTGAGCTACAGAGAGTGTAGCCATCACCTGTCTGAGGCCGGGGGGGGGGTTGGCGGTTATCCTTTAAATCCCTAAACCTCTGCATATGCTCTGCATACAAGAGCCAGAGTTCCTGTGCAATTCTATAGTGGGTCAGTATGTCCAGAAATGAACCTCAGCTCTTCCATGAAGAGAATTGAACCAGGGAAGCTGTATCCCCCCTCTCTTCCTCCCATACCAATTCCAGCAAGTACCTGAGCTAGTACTGAACTCAAATCACCCAGGTCAAAGTCAGTGCTTCACTCCAATACACTAATGGCATTATGGATGTGGATGTGGATGCCACAGTGATGCTGCTCTAACACAGTTAACAACCTATTCTCCATTGAGATAACATGACTGTCATCATCATCAAGCTTGCAGTTTCAGTAATGGTCTCTGTGACTGCAAATGTGACTATTAGTCTTACTGCCACACTTCAAGGTGGGTCGATATATATGTACTAGTGCCATATTGCCATGTGGGTTGATATATACATATATATATATATATATATATATATATATATATATGTGTGTGTGTGTGTGTGTGTGTGTGTGTGTGTGTGTGTGTGTGTGTGTGAGCGTGTGTGTGTGTGTGTATATATATATATATATATATATATATATATATATATATATATATATATACATAAATAATAGTGTCACATTGCCAGGTGGGTTGATACATATGTAGTAGTGCCACATTGCCAGGTGGGTTGATATATATATATATATATATATATATATATATATATATATATATATATATATATATATATATATATATATATATATATATATATGTGTGTGTGTGTGTGTGTGTGTGTGTGTAGATATATATATATATATATATATATATATATATATATATATATATATATATATATATATATGTAATAGTGTCACATTGCCAGGTGGGTTGATATATGTGTAGTAGTGCCACACTGTCAGGTGGGTTGATATATATGTAGTAGTGTCACACTGCCAGATGAATTGATATATACATAATAATGCCACATTGCTAGGTGGGTATATATGTTTGTAATGGTGTCGTACTGCCTGCTGGGCTGAAGCATATGTAATGTTACCAAACTGCAAGGTGGACTGATGTACATGTAATAGTTTCACAGTGCTAGATGGGTTGATATATATGCAATAGTGTCACAGTATTATAAGGGCTGACACAGATGTAATGATGTCACAGTGATATGTGGATATATATATTTGTAATAGTGTCACACTGTAGGTGAATTGATGCTTAAGTGTGACAGTGTCACACTACTAAGTGGGATACTGTATAAGTGATAGTGTCAAACTGCTATGTGGGCTGATATTTATGTAATTGTGTCACACTGTAGGGCAGGATCATTTACATGTGCCACACTACTTGGTGGGCTGATATATGTGCAATAGTGTCACCCTGCTAGATGGGCTGATGTATATGTAATACCATCACACTGCTAGATGGGCTGATGTATATGTAATACCATCACACTGTGGTTTCTCACAGCTAGACATGATAATGTACAACACTGCTCTGGCTTGAAAAAACTTAACTGGCTGGAACTTCCCAATCTGCTCCTCTACAACCAGCTTGTACTAGTCTACAAAATACTACTTCACCCAGCGAAAACTCCATCGCTACAAAACCTCATACATTCTTACTTCAGTACCAGAACCCTATGTTCTAATAACAAATGGCTCCTTCACATAACTAAAGCCAACAACTCTGCAGGTGTCTTCCTTTTTTCTCACTGTATAGCTAAAAAGTGGAATATACTTCCCTCTATCATATCAGCCCCTACACCACTAACTCAGTTTAAAAACTCTCTAAAAACACACTTACAATCCAACTGGATCTGTAACTGTGACTCTCCTGGATAGTTCCCCCTCTACCATCTAACAAAGATCATCTTTGGTTACTCTACTTCCTCCTCCTCTGACCCTCCTTCAGTAACTCCACTTCCATACTCTATCCCAATATATCTTCATTTACTGACTTGTATCACTACTAGCACACACTACTAGCACCTCTCTCTTCACCCCTTCACTCATGCCTAGCTCTTTCATCAAATAACTGAGGTATGCTTCTCCACTACCCTTTTTCCTTGCTTAGAAATTATTGTTTATGCCACATTCCATGTTTGTATAATTTCTCATACTGTCATTCAAGCAATTCTGTTAAATGACTTATTAACTAAATGTGTACTCAATACATAGATGTTAAATGTCTTATTGTACTTGTGAAATTGGATTCTACCAATCCCTCCTTATGTATACAGCTGTTCATGTGTAACTGTAGTGTTTTTTGTTATATGTGGAGCATTTCTCCCCGGGTCTCCGTTGAAAAAGGATTCTTGTCCAGTCTGACTTTCCTAGTAACCAAATGTAAAATAAATAAAATAAAATAAATAAATAAGAGTGTCACACTGTTATGTGGATTAATGCATATCTAATAGTGTTCCACTGTTATGTGGGCTGATGTGCAGGTAATATTGACACTGCTGGATGGAATGATGTGTATGTAATAACATCACACTGTTAGGTCAGATGATATGCTTGCAATAATATCACACTGTGAGTTAAGATGCTATGAATATAACATCACAATGTTAGGTGGGGTGATATACATCTGATAACATAACACTCTTAGGTGGGATGATGTGTATATACTAACATCACACTATTACATGCACTTTATTCCACCTAACAATGTGATGTTACCATGTCCACATTATAACATTACATTGTTAGGTGGGATGATGTGCATGTGATAACATCACACTGCTAGTTGGCATGATGTACATGTAATAACATCTCACTCTTAAGTGGGATAATGTCCACATGATAACATAACACTGTTAGGAAGGATGATGTACATGTGATAATATAACGCTCTTATGTTGGATGATGTGCAATAACATCACACTATCACATGTATATTATCCCACCTAACAATGTGATGTTACCTGATGTACATCATCCCATCTAACATTGTGATGTTATCATGTGCACATTTCCCCACCTAGCAATGTGATGTTATCACATGCACATCATCCAGCCTAAGAGTGTGACATTATAACATGCACATCATCCCACATAGCAGTGTAAATTATCACATGCACATCCATCTACCTAACAGTGTGATGTTCTGATCACAGAGTTAGATAGGAAGACGTGAATGTGATAACACCACACTGCTAGGTGGAATGATGTGTTTATTATAACATCACACTGTTAGGTTGGATGATGTGCATGTGATCACATCACACTGCTAGATGAGATGATGTGCATATAATAACATCACACTGATAGATGGGATGATGTGGATGCAATAGCATCACACAGTTAGGCAGGATGATGTGCATGGGGTAACATCATACTGTTAGGTGGGCTGATGTGGCTGTAATGACTTTGCAGTACTAAGAAGTCTTATTTGTGAGAAACAGCATCACACTGCTAGGTGGGTTGATACTTATGTCATTGGATCACACTGATAGGGGCCTTGATGTATAATTAGCTAGCCACACTTGTAGGTGCCCTGACATATCTGTAATAGTGTCACACAGCTATGTGGGCTTATATACTACAATAGTTTTAGACTGCAAGGTGGGCTAACGGATATGAAATACCATCATGCTACCATGTAGGCTGATTTATATGTAAGTGTGTCTTACCACTATGATGGCTGATGTATAATGTTAGAATGGTAGGTGGGCTGATGAGTATGCAGTAGTGTCACATTGCTAGGTGGGTTAATTTGTATGTGATAATATTATACTGTGTGATGGGATGATAATTGTGCAGTTTGTTCTCTGTGTAATATACATCTAAGGAAATACATGAGAGCTATACCCTTTCCAAATGAGCACATTTTCTTTAATACAACACCATTTTTACTTAATAGACTTATCAAATGAGCATATATGGAATCTACTCCCCAGTGCATTCTTTTTTTATTCTGAAAATTATCTTCTTTTCTTCCTTATTATAAACTTCTCTGTTCAAACTGTTTTTCAGAATTTCAGAATCTAGCTTTTTTGTGAAGCCCAGCAAATTCCAACTGATCTCCCATGGCTTGGATATAGCTAAAATGTCATTTGCTTGATTTTTCCCTTTTCGGGATGAGAGGTCTCAGGGTGGCAGGCAGCCTCGTCACACTGCAGGACTATTTTTTACTACCCATCCACTCCATCTACCCAATAGATGAGTGTGCAATGACTCCAATGCTGGAGCATCTGGAACTTCTGCACACTGAAGTTCAACCTATGCAACCTATAGAGGGAGACCCCTGTATTCTCTTTACTTATGAGTCCCTAGCTGCAGTTCTTTCAGTCTCCATGAGGGAATGCATTACAGGGGCAACCCAAGACTCATATTCCAAGAGAGGTGAACTGTCTAAATCTGCTCTTTTTCAATCACTGCATTGTCAATACTGTGGCACCCTGGCCTCTACTTGAATTCAGGTTGTAAGCACTCCCAGGGAGGATGATACCCTGTCCTTGTGACAATGGGACATCCAGAATTATGAGATTAGAAGCATTACTGGGCAAGAAGGGTTGCAAAGTCTACAGGAAAACTTTCTGAATAGGGCTTCTAAAATGATATCACAAAGTTTCATAAACTGCATCTAAAGAGTGGCTGCACAAGAAATGCACAGTGCAAAAACAAAGACACTGTACCAGGGAAAACATGAGTACTTCAATGGAAAAATGTAGTCTAAGTAAAAAAAAAATCTGTTTATAAATCTTTAATGTGTGCAAATACTTATATGTAATATATAAACAGTGGTTACAGAAGCCAAGTCAGTGTGTGTGTGTGTGTGTGTGTGTGTGTGTGTGTGTGTGTGTGTGTGTGTGTGTGTGTGTGTGTGTGTGTTTGCACAAATATGGTCAAAAACAGCTTTAATTGAATATTTTGCTACAGGATATAAAAGTTCCACCCAACATCATCAGGCAACAGGACTTCCTTTGATGAAATACACAGAGAAAATATTTCATGATGTGAGGTAACCAAGCCAGACATTTCACTGGTATGCTTCTACATTAATCTGGGGTTGGGAGCAATGCTTGGTGTCAACATTATATGAGTCATAATTCTTTTACTGAGCCAATAGGTAGTTTAAATTGGCTGTGAAGGCTGATACCACCCAAACTACATTGCTACAACTACTTTTACTACTTCTACTCAATAATAATACTACCAAATTATAGCACAGCAGAACAATGTCTTCATAATCAGAGGAGTAAGAAATATTTCTAATAAAATGGACTGAAATAAGCAACATCAATAGTATCAAAAATAAGGTTGGAATATGTTACTACAAATAATCAGTCATATATATATATATATATAATATGGTATATATAATCTGTATTTAAGTTTATTCAACATTAGTTGGGACTATATCATGCTGGAATGTTTCTTACAATGGGCCAGATTCCAGAACATTTGCTCTCAATGTAACTGGTCACTGACACTGACAGCAAGTCATTTGGAATTGGGCCCTATAATTGCAAATGGTGATTACAAATATCCTGTATACACCTCAGCCAAGAGGTATTTCTAATGTAATCTTAAACCTACACACATCAAACCGGAGTTTCAAAGAGTTACAAAACATAAATGTGATTTTTTTATTAACATCTCAACACTTCCCCGGCATATATAAATGAATGCGGAGAGACTGCTGAAAACCAAGTCTTCATATTCTGGGATCTGTTGTATTCTAATTACATAACCAAGTACTTAATGCAAACTATAAGTTGCACACAATGGCTGGCACACTTTATTATTATCTCTAACTTGTTATTGTTTTATTTTGTATGTACTATGGCTAGTAAAGCTACTCTGTAATAAATGCTGCACTCCACTTTGACTGCTGTATCCAGGTCATGCTGAAAATGGACCTTTGATGGTCAGCCTACCTAGTATAAATAAAATAAAAAGAGATAGGTATCATTTTCAAGCAATTCATTAAAATGCATTTTCACATCCCTACAGCAGTTTATGCTATTCTTTATTATGGAGAAAGGCAAGACCTTTAATATAATTTACAAAGTGAATAAAGGAAACACAGACCCATGCTGTGCAGCACTAAGAACAGGTTAACATGTTTTCCCAGTGCAACATTTGGGAGTGGGGACAAGTTGGTCATTATGTGTCCCATGAGTTTAGGCCATGCTGAGTAGTAAGCATTTATCTACTCTCCAGTTAATCCATTTCAGTGTTGCGGGCGTGTATACTGGCACTCCCAGGGTGAAAGGCAGAGGAACTAATTTTGAACAGGATGCCAGCTCATTACAGGACTCACACACACACACACACACACACACACACACACACACACACACACACACACACACACACACACACACACACACACACACACACACACACACACACACACACACACACACGCCCATACCAGGGGTGGCTTGTGCTATTGTGCTGCAGGACTGCAGCCCCAGCTGTACAAAAGAAAGAAAAAAAGAAAAACAAAAAGAAATAATAAATAAAACTATAAGCACAAGTCCTGGAACTCGTGCATGCACACTTGTGGCATTTTCGCGAGTCCGGACTGCTACTGAACCAGTCCGGAGCATGCGCACAGAATACGGACTGCTGGTGAGACAGTCCAGATTAGAAAGACAACCTGCAACAGCAACAGCAAAGATCCCAGAAGTCTTGCATAGACTGAAGAGGATGGAACTGCAGACTCGTGGGAAGGACAGGACTTTGACTCTCTCTCGTGAGGATTTCGTTTTTAAACTGGGAGTTTGGCTGGCTGGAATTAATAAAGCTAAAGCTATTGGACTGAAATTCTGCAGGTACTTGTTTAGGGTGTGTGCGAAAAATGCTCCAGTAGTTAGAAAGAAGTCAGGAAATATACCTGGTGGCTAGAGTCAAACCCTGTACCTTGGGAGTAGGTAGCAAGAGCTTGAATTCCCTACCCACCACCACTTGTGAAATTTTTGCCTCATATTTTTGCTCTGTTCCTCATAAAATCTGTGTTTTTCTGGATTTTGAATTCACTAAATAATAACAGGCATTTGAATTTCAGACTTCATATTCTTCTGAAAGTACATGGTAACACAAAGCCTTTTATTCTAGCAATTTTCTGTTTGTAAGATCAATATTTGAAATGTGTTCCTATTTTTGGGGCTGTATTCCCCATTATTGGCTTTGTCCATGTTTTTTGTGCTAACAGGTTGAAAGCTATGGTGAGAACTGAATTCACTGAATATATTTGGGGGCTGTATTCCCCCATTATTGGCTTTGCCTAGGTGTTGTTTTGCTAAGAAGTTAAGAGCTATGGTGAGAACTGAATTCACTAAATGATACCTATTTGAGTTTCAGTCTACATGTCTTTCAAGAAACAGCTGATTTGGCATAGTGGTATATTGCTCTGACTGTAATGCACAGAGTCCTGGGTTCGAGACCTGGCAGTGAAATGTATGGTGGTAACCCAGAATTCTATTCTAGCAACTTTCCAAGATTATGCAAGCAATATTTAAAATGTGTCCCTAGTTTTGGGGCTTTTGTCCCCCCCCCAATAAATTTTGACTTTTTCTAGATTTCTTGTGCTTCAAAGTTGAGGGATACAATTGAGTGTTGAGTGCAGTTTACAAGGAGCTGAGAGCTTGAAGAGAAGTTTAGTGCTGCTTATGCTGTGTCTGCTTACATTGTTAATAGCATAATAGGTAGTGTACTTGCTTTTGATGCAGAAGACTGTGGGTTCTACTCCCACAGTATATAGATCCATTACTGATACTGTACTGTGTTGTATTTTTAAAGGGGTTGGATGCTGCAGTCCTGAGAATGTCCTCTTTAGCAGAGCTACTTAGTAACGATGAACCTGTTATCAGTTTGCCATCCATTCCCTATTGCAATATTACTAGTTTATCATTTTTTAATGTAGCATGGGCAATTTATTCCTCAAGAGCAACATACACTGTATTTGTAGATGAAACAATGAAATATAAAGTTGTGTACTAGCATTAGTTACAGATCTCTTTAATTTAGAATTATTTAGATGACTTTTACTTCTACAGAGATTGTGCATATTTACTAATACTGGTGGCTTGTAGAAGTTTGAGTAGACTTTTATGATGGAAATGTTCTGAATTGGGCAGTTTTGTCATTATTGGTGCATGCATTTTGTTTCATTGTTTACTGGAAAAATGTTCAAAACAATACATTTAAAATGCTGTCTAACAACTGTACTGTATTATACAAGGCATATAATTTAATACAATCAGGAAGGTGTATCAAAGAACACTTGTATGTTTCCTGTGCAAGGGGCCTATGATTTGAAAACAACCCAAAGTTAATCTTTATCTGCCACTGGTCGGATGTATTTTCTTTGAATGTGGGTTTTGGTGCTGTTTCAATAAATGTGAGTTTCAAGGGAAGAGAAGTTTTAATGCTAAATCTATTTTCATTGTGAAACTGCATTGATTTGTTTAGCAGATGTCTATTAGTGTTTGTGCTGTAAAATGTAAAATAAAACTTTTAAATGAAATCCAAATCATCATAGAAGTAAAGCAATATGCACATTACAGTGTTTATGGTAAATGTGGTGAAATAGCCAAGTAATGGGACACTGGAATAGCTGCAGGGGGAAAGCCCCATTCAACCTTGATTTTGTGAGGGGGGAAGGGCAGCAAACTTGGCCCTGGCTGAACTATACCTCTTAACTGTCCAAATTTTTGCAGAATGAATAAATTTTTGCTTCTTCTTTCTGGTTTATTCCTCATAACATTTGTGGTTTTCTGGCAAATCATTTAGAATGAAGTCACTAAATAATGACAAATGTTGAGTTTCAGACTTCATACCCTTCAGAAAAATGCATGCTAAAGCAAGACCTGTTATTCTGTCAACTGTCTGTTTATACAAGAGCACTTTTTAGTACTGTTTGTATGTTCCCCCAATATATTTGGCCTTATCCAGATTTCCTGCGTTAAGATGTTGAGATGTATGAGCAAATAAATCACTTTATAGAATTAGATATATCCAAACCTTTCAACTGTCCCTGATTTTGGCTCAGAATGTTGTTCTCCCCCTAAAAATCCCTCTGCAAAATGGCAAATTTGGAAGAAAATGTGGAGGGTTTACAATTAATAAATAATTGTAATGATCAGAGTAATATATTACTTTTAATTTCCGAAATGCATGTAGATTCTCTTATTTTGTCAGCTGCTCAAGTTAACAGTACTAATATTCAAAAAGTGTCCCTTCTTTGACAGGTTCCCAGCTGTATTGTGTGGCTGTTTATATTTTTGCATCATATTTTTGGTCCATTTTTCATAAAATTGTGGTTTTCCTGGGAAATTAGTGGCAAATCATTAAAGATTGAAGTTAGAAAATAATGACAGACATCTGAGTTTCAGATTTCATACCCTTCAGAAAATTCATACTAATGCAAGACCTACTATTATATTATCTTTCTAAGTTTATAAGAGCAATATTTAAACATTGTCCTTATTTTTGGGCCTTTGTCCATATTTCTTGCTCTGAGGTTGAGAGGTATGATAAATGTGTCAGGGTCATCACCGTCAGCCAGAGACATTTCAAATTGTGACATACTTGTTGCACCCCACTCCCCCACGTAGTGACTCTGGATGTGTCCAAGCAAGGCAAGGAGCAGTTATGCAGTGTAAGTGTGCAGAGTATCCTCCCATCCAAGGTAGACACAAGTTTTACAGTGGCTTTTCATCTGTCCTAGATTTTGCAGAATGTTCTGGTTTTCTGTCATATTTTTATACTGTTGATTTATGCTTCTTCTTATTCAGAAAATGCATGTAGTTGCAGTGCCTGTTGTTCTGTGTTTAAGTAGCAATGCTTTAATGACCATTAGGTAAGCTTGTCTGAGACTGTAAGATGCAAGTAAGCTTTAATAAGCATACTGTTAAAGAATTATCAACATTGAAAACCTTTTTGTTGTTGCCATGCAGAAAATATTTACATAACTAGATTGCATATAAGCCTTAGGTACTGAAATGCATATGACAGTATTTGTAATAAAGGACAGGATTACAGTATTTTCAGAAGCTCATTACATTTGTTGGAGACTTGCAGTTATCTTTGCAGGCTTTACCCATAAACTAAACAGAATGCCAATCTATCATGTGTG
>NC_056745.1:1162775699-1162893199 GCF_019279795.1 Protopterus annectens
AACAAAGGCTCTCTTAAATTAATTTGATGCTTCATTGTTTTTGTAGTCTATTATCCACTTACTTTTGAATCATGTCATCTGAATTTTTGCCATTGTCAAGTAAAATTAATCTTCGTATAAAAGCAAATGTATAGTCGTCCATCGGTGCTATAAAGGAATGTACAGTTTGCAGTGCTCTTAGAGTAGAAATAATGAAACAACCTTTCAGCCTTAGAGACATTTTGTAAAAAGCATTTGTGGAAGGTTACAATGGGGAAGCCATAAAAAATGGATTTGGCACAGCCCTTTTGTAAAGCTGAACTGTTTTGTTTTTGATAAAAAGATATTTTTGATCTGTGTGAGAAATTATGCCTGACTCAATGCTCTGTGGGAAAGGAAGTACGACTGGTTACCTTCAAAGGAAGATGGAAGGCCTTACATAAATAACAATGCCATTATGCCACTAAATCAAACAATTCTAATCAGTCATTACAGGGAGAGATTTTGAGTGCCCTGCAGCTTGTAATATAATTTTATTCTCTGTATAATTAAGGCATGATAACACTACAAAACATTGTATCATGCAGTTACCCCCCCCCCCCCCCATTCATAAGAGTTGCAATTTATGTTAGGATTTCTGATGCATAAGAAGGTGCTGCAGGATGGATGTCGGTGTTCAGAACCATAATCACAGACAGGGAAGCAGGTATTACACAGTATTTCAAATGTCAGTAACATTGTCCTGCCTCCTGCAAATGTTACTGCTCTGTCTTTCATCTGTATAAACAAATCTGCAGGAAGTCACTTTTACGTGTCATGAGTCACCAAATGTTACAGTGGTCATTCAAAACTGACATGGTATTATTTCACTACAGAGAACTATAAACAGGGCAGTTGGACCCAGTCAATTCTCTCTGTACATGCACCAATAGCACTCATTGAAATTTATTGCTAGTCAGTTTGTCACACTTACATTGTTTAAAAAAGCCTGACATAATTTTGGGGAGACAGCCAAGTATAAGATATATATATCTGCACCAGACTTAAATAAATAAAAAAGGCTAGTTTGATCAGATCTTGCAGCTCTAAATGATGTATAGCTGATCATATGCAATCTCTTAGGTCCACAGTATTTTCATTGTTCCCTAATGATTTAGTAGGTCTTGACTTGTCAAACCCTAATGAATTGTAAACAAACTGCCTAGCCAAAGAGTTGACAACTTGCTTTATCAGTGCATACAACTTTGAATCAATAAACAAGTAAGAAATGAAGATATTTTTTTTTTTGCAGGGGCCTGCCCTTCCTTGCCCCTTCATCTCTATGTCTACCAAGTCTGAAGCCACACAACTTCAAACAAAAAAAAATGTTATTTTAATAATAATTTTCTTATTCCTATTATTCTAAGCTGACCAAATTCTGAGCCAGCATATACCCATAAATATATTATTTTCTTTAAATCACTAGTCAAGAAAATGACACTTAGCAATCTGCCTATTTCCTAAAACAGGTTCAGTTCAAGTCTTGACAAAATAAGACCTGATGAATTGTTGGGTAACCATATTACATGTCAACAGGCTAACTGATTGAATACATTTAGACAAAAATCTCAGAATTATAAAACCAGCAGCACATGACAAGAACACTTGAATAAAACATCTAAAATGAAATGCTGTCTGGTGAACTGAGGTCCGGGCATTTCTACTTTATTATTCTTACTCAGTGGTTACTAAAAGGATGACCATTCAGTAGCATGGAAAGACATTCATGCCATGGGTTTGCAATGTGCATTAATGAATTCCATTGCTCTGGAGAGGACATTACTGTGGGTGGTCATTTGAGACCACCAGTGCAAATGACAAGAGAATGTCAGAAGGAGCACACTTCTATCTTTTCCTCAATAATGCTGCTACCTTATTAGAGCCTGCTTCATTCCCAAGAGTCTCCCTATTTTAAAAAAAAAATATAAGGGATACTGACTGGATATGTCAAAATGTTTTCCACAGGATGAGGTTCCACATGGTACTACCACCTTAAAAACATATCTGTCATTATTATTATTATGGCCCCCAGAATATTAACATTCCATTTTTGTCTGTTTTTAATCAGGTAGGTGGACTGGTTCAGAAATCATTTTCATCAATCATACTGATTTTCAGTAGCTGATATTGCCAAACTCAACATTTCATAACCCACTTTAATTATACTCATGGTTATTATTATTATTTTTTTAATATTTGTAGCAGTACAAAGATGGATAGTTTGCATAGTTCACTAAGAATAATGCTTGGCTGTATCTTTTTGACATCTGCCATTTCAGGATGTCCATTACCATAGACTAGTGCATATTTTCACCCAATGTTTAAAATGGCTTCCTAAGGACATTAAAAGACATCTATGCTAAAATATAACTCTTTCTTATCCCAGCTTAGAATGTCTTCCTAAGGGCATTAAAGGCAAGTACACTCTAAAAGTCTAAATACAGCTTTTCATCCCAGAGTTATTTTCCCTTCCTCCAAAATGATTTGTATGCTGCCACATATATATCTCAACCTCTTAGAATTCTGGACAAAGCAAAAAATAATGGGAGGACAAAGGCTCTAAATCAGGGACAGATATTTAATATTGCACTTATAAACTTGGAAAGTTGACAGAATAACATGTTTTACATTAGTAAGCATTTTGTGAAGGTTATGAAATCAGAAATGCAAAGACATGTCTTTATTTAGTGACTTCAGCCCTTACTAAATTGCCAAAAAAAAATCACAAAAAATTACTAGGAACAGACCAAAAATAGGAGGGGAAAAATCTGGATTTTCTGTAAAATTCTGTCCAGTCACATATCAGTACACATAAATGCATCTCACATTATTTTGTATTTCAGTGCTGTTCAACTTATTTAATAAACACATAGACAGGTTTGTATGAAAACTTTCTTTATGATGGGTTTCCATGACATCTCATAATACTTTTTAACAGGTTGGCACCTTATCTTTTACATCATATGCCTCATTACATTTAAGATTTATGACCCAGTAAAATCTACAAAGCAAGGGTTCTGTAGCCTGTATCATATTTACCTCCCACTAGGACAATACATCTGAATTTGAAGTTGTGGACTTGTTATGAAGAGGCAAACCAGGTCTGTTGTCACAGCTGAGATAGCAGCTGAAAACAGAATGGAATAAAATAGGATCTTCTTTCTGCCTGAGGGACTGAAGGATGGAGGAGACAGTTATTCCTTAAAATGGCTGTTTAATTTTAATATTTTCTGAAAAGGGCACTCATTACTTTGTTGATAAAAGAAAGTTAACAACAGAAACCTGTGACGGTTATTAGAAAATAGTGATGCAATGACCAGAGATTTTTAAAAAAGCAGTAATTATGAGTAGTTACGTTCTAATATAAAACCTTGCAAGAGAAAGTAGAGAATTATAATCTCAACTACTAAAGACAAAAAGCGCGTTATGGGAAAGAGAAGACATAGCCAAGAAACAAAATCATGTCAGTATTTCAGCTATCATCAGACCATTTAGAATTGCAACAATCTAAAATAAGTAAGTAATGTATAAACAACATCAGGTTAAAATAAAAATATATATGTTTTATTTTTCTGTTTCTGACCACAAGGTCCTTTAAGAATGCAGCAGAAAGTAGTCTTCATGAAGTAGAAGTCTGGCTGCATGGCACAGGGGACAGATTCCTGATTACATCCCAAGTGACCAGGATTCAACTAGCAATCCCAGGGAGGGAGGGATGGGGAGAAGGGGGGTAGCTCACTCACTCTCCTGGAGGAAGACCAGGAAGCTCACTGCATGGGCCTAATATGTGGGCCAGGGATGCATGGTGGAATGCCCCAAGCAGAAGTGAGGGGACCTCCTCTGCTGTCATTCTGCTGCATGATCCTCATCTATGCCTTACCAGGTGTGTGCATTGGGGACAGGGAAAATTTTGAAGGGTAAAACCTTGAACCACCTCTAATGGTTGTCTGAATGATAGCTCCTCCTCATTGACCCTCTCCCCAGTGACAGGGAACATGTGGGACAATTGACTGCAAAGGGAGTTGATGATAGTGGGGCAGAGGCAAAAAGTGCAGCAAAAAAAGTCCTTATGTAATACAAGCCAACATAGGATGACAACATGGCTCATAGGTTCATAGGTAGGTACTAGGCTATCAGTCCAAGGGCCTATGTAAGCCTAGCCAACAAGGTTCCCTGGCTTATGCCACCCAAGAAAGTTATTTTCCTGTGCCACTGTCGAGCAGAGACACAGAAGTGATCCCCAGGGTCTATTTCCTATTTCACATCCACTCATCAAGATTTTTCTTGAAGAGTGCTAATGAAAAACTTTGCTTGACATAGATGGGTAGCCTGTTCCAGAGTATGGGTATTCTCTGGGACAGGAATCTATCCCTCCAGCATGTCATGTTTATTGTGGTGACAAGGTGTAGGTCCCTAGAGCGTGTAGCTCGGAGGGATTGGGATTTCTTTAGGTGTAGCATGTCCAACAGCTCTAGGTTTGACATAGCTTTATATGTTAGGCAGAGGTCACCTTGGAGTAGGTGATATGCTACGGAGTAAAGCTGGAGTTTTTTGAGGCGGTCTGTGTAGGGCATTTGTTTGAGACCAGTAATCCTCTTTGTGAGGTACTTCTGTGGCCTTTCCAGCTGCTGCAGATGTCTTGTGAGGTACATTCCAAAAGGAGCATTGTACTCTATAATGGGTCTAATGAGTGTCGAGTAGAGGGGAACAATGACCTCTTTTTTCCTGGTTGAGAACCCTTTTATGATGAGGTGTGCCACGTAGAAGGACTTTCTGACTACTGTGATGATGTGACTATCAAAGGAGAGACTACTGTCCACCTGGGTCCCAAGGTCTCTTATCACACATTTGGTGTTAAGTAGATTGCTGCCTATGTGGTAGTTCATGGGTAAAGAGTTTTTACCAAAGGGGGTGACACTGCACTTTTTGGCATTGAGCTTGAGGCCATGGCTCTGACACCAGGCATCTGAATCAGCGAGGCCCTTCTGTAGGATGTCCACATCATTTGGGGACTTGATTATGGCTGCTAGTTTGCAGTCATCTGTGAACTTCATTAGCCAGAGGCCTTCTGTGTTAGCCTGTACTTCAGAGAAGTAGATACCAAACAGGAGAGGTCCCAGGATGGAACCCTGTGGTACTCCACTTGTCACTGCTTTGAGGTCAGATTTGGAGTCTGCAACTTTTACAGTGAGGGTTCTGTCAGTGAGCCAGTTGGCAACCCATCTTGTGACATAGGGATTTATACCTAGTTTAGTGAGTTTAGCTATAATTCCAGAATGGGGGATGGTGTTGAAAGCCTTGGCGAGGTCAAGATAGGCTGTGTGAACCACCTTACCCTCATCTATGGCTTTGGTGACTGCCTCAAAGAAGTCGATCAGGTTCAGGAGGCATGATCTGCCTTTCACAAACCCGAACTGGGTAGGATCCAGAGTTTGGAGGTTACCAATGTCTTTGTTTATGAGTTCAATGATGATACGTTCCATGGCCTTGCAGACCAGGCTCGTCAGGATAATAGGTCGATAGTTCCCAGGATCAGTGGTGGCTCCCCCTTTGTGGAGTGGGATAACTGTTGCTGTGTGCTATTCAGTGGGCACAAAGCCTGATGTGAGGCTATTATTGAACATGGTGCTCAAGTGGGAAGCCAATTCGTTCTGAAGTTCGTGTAAAACGCAGCCTGGGATGTTGTCCGGTCCCATGGATGCTGTGTTTTTTCTTTAGAGAGTCCAGCTTTTACCTCCATAGTTGTGATTACAGGGACTCTGCATTCTTCCTGTATAGATATGGGCCCTTTAGGGGGTGAGGGGGGTAAAGTTAGCACTGAACCTATCTGCCAGGATGTTGGCAATATCAGTTGGTTCTGTAATTTTCGTGCCATTGTGCTGTAACTCAGAGCAGATCTGGGTGTTGCCATCGAGATTCTTAACATAGCTATAGAATGCTTTGTGGTTGTCCTTAGAATTAGTGGTGATTTTGTTTTCGTAGCTAGCTTTGGAAGATCTTATAAGGGATCTCAGCTTCTTACTGAGGCAGACCATCTTGCATAGATGAGGGTCATGGCATTTTTATATGTATCCATTCATGTGTATAATACAGTGCCATCAAAATATATTTTGCAGCAAAGAGACAAAAATAGTACAGATAAATTTCTTTGAATGTCACAGAGTGGGTTTTGTATATTTGACTGTCAAATCTCTTAGCAAGTGTATAACAGAAACAGTCCTTTAAAAACATATCATTTTCTTTTTAGTTTTATTGGTAGAAAAATGATTGACACCTTCTTCTCCCATAGATACATCTCTGAGTTAATTGTCAGTTTAAAGTACAAAGAAGTTGTTTCTGTAATATTCTGACTTTAGAGCAATGTTATTATACATTTGGACTATACTATAATGATAGAATTGAAAGGTCGAACAGCATACACTGTGGAAAGCAGTTTGTCTAAATGAAACACACCAGTGGTCTGACTGACTGGTCCCCCTCCCAGAGACAGAACAGAATGAAAATAACGGCCTGGTTTGAAATAAACATGGACTAGGTGACTTGGTCCTACTGTAGGTATTGTTAGTGTGAGAATAGTAAACTCTCAGAGTCACAAATGCTTGTATTAGGTGTTCACATCCCACTGCAGCTGATTGTTCCACTCCTGCATTTAGTTTGCATTTTATACTGTTTTTCACAAAGACTGTGCCTAAATTAATACAGTTTATAGTTTGAGAAAATTGCTCCTGTGGCTCTTCAAGTTTGTCGGTTGATTGTGTTTTCATCTGAATTTCTCTGGCAAACTTTTATTTGGTAGAATACATTTTGATGGAGTGTATCATTACTACAGCATGTTTTCTAGAGTCATTGATATTAGTGCAGAATTGAACCTAGCTATCTAATATAACATTATTAATGAATCCATTGTCTATACTAGTCTGTGTATTATGACTATAAGTATACAGTGTAATAAGGCTGTTTCTTTGTCTCATGATATTAGCTCAGGCCATACACTCATTCCTCTAAGAGACAGTATACACTGCACTTCCTATTTTACCAACCAAAATGCCTCTCTTATGTCTTTCTCTGCTTAGAATAAGAATTGAAATTAAGGAGTTGTTTTCACTTAGTAAAGAAAAGAAACTTAACAATTCCCCAATGTGCTTTAATCTATCAGTGGCTTCTCTCCCTCTGTCACTGGTGAATTTAAACTTCTTGTAGTATCTTAATCAAGCCTAATACACAGGTCTTTTCTTGTTTCACTTCTTTTGCAGAATCAAGCACAATGCCGGTTTACTTTCTAAAGAGATAATAATTTCAGCATGAGGCACAAAGTTCTTGCCATGTACAGCTTTCTCTCAAACATTTAGGCATGACACCTTAACCTTTACAAGAGTAAGGAGAGCAGCTCTTTTCTGTTGCAGTTTCCTTAGACACCTAGTCTTATTTCTATAAACTCCATCTACTTTTGTTGTTTGTGTAAAGAACTACCTGTTTCAAACTCTTCTTTATTTTAAGAATCCAGGTAGGACAGCAACATCAGGCATTCCATATCAGCTAGCTTGCAAAGAAAACAGCTTATTTCCATTAACCCCTTTGAGGTTGGGCCAGAGAAGGCTTTTCAGTGTTACAGTCCTCCTCCATTGCAGACACACACACAGGCACTGAGACATAGAAGGTGACACACACATACATACTACAACAGAAATGAAAATACAGACATGGGCTACAATTCAATATAAAGCTGATTTAAATATTGTAGCTGTTGGAATGACACCATTGTCTGTATTGTTCTGTGTAACATGACTACATATCAACAATCCCTGTTCTATAACAAAAATATTTGAAAAAAATCTTCAATCATCTCCTAGAACACATCAAATATGGCTTCTTCTTTATGTGCAGCATGGGTTCAGAAATGCATTCATCACCATGATTGCACTAGATTTTGCTACTAATTCCATATTCAGTGATATGAATGCAGAAAAATCACAGGCAGACCATTGAGTTACATGACCAGAGCATTCAAAATGGAAAATTACTCACTACTATTTAAGAAATTACCAAAACTCAGCTTTGGTAATAATACTATACAGTGGTCCAAAGTAAATGCTTCCTAGGAAACAGAACCTTCAAGGTGCGAGGAAATAACTCCCTGTCAGATAGAGGCAGATTTAACATAGGTGTTCCTCAAGGGTCAGGGCTTGCCCTTCTTCTCTTTTCTGTATTCATTAACGATCTTCTTACTAGTGATCTGCCAGAAATCAATCTTTTAACGTATGTTGATGTTGTCTTAGTTCTGATTTCCAGTAGGGCATTTTTAGAACTGCAGAAAAAGTTCAAACCTTATTCATTAGCTCATACAGCAACAGGTCAATAGTGAGCCCTAAGAGATCTAGTGTCATGACTTTTTGTGCTCAGCAAAAACTACAAGGTCTTTCTCCACCCAACAGTGCAAGACAATGAAGGCATTCTAATCCAAAATATCAAAGAACAACTATATCTAGGCATGATTGAATACCCAACATTATCTTTTACTTAACACACTGACAGTGTTGTGAATAAAACAATCAGTTAAAGCTATGCTACAAAATTTTCATCTACTTACTCCCTGTTTTCATCTTGCACTAGCCAAAAGCATAGTAATCCCAAAAAATCAGAAATAAACAAATAAGAACCAAGTCCAAAGATGAGTGACAAAGCCAGAAATCCACAGCGAACACAAAACCAATATAAAACAAATATAAACAGACTTTAATAAATGCAGATTTAACCGCTTGTCGTCGAGGTGTAAGACTTCATCAGAATAACATAATGACAGAAACTGTTCATTTAAATACCACACCCCAGCCTATCATTGGTCCACAATTAAAACATCACTTCCTTAATGTAACACATAAAATTAATAAAATTGTCACATAAATAATGAAGTGTTAAAACCAAAAATAAAAATAAAACCAAAGACCAATACTATATACTTGTTAACTTACATACAAAAATTACATAAAAAACATAGAGTTCAGCTTGAGAACAGAACTAATAGAGATCCTGTCATTTAATCCAGGAGCTTGGCATGCATTTGTCTTGATCTGCCACTTCAGCTCCATGAGTTCAAGAAATTCATCTGAGGGTCCCCCTCGTGATCCCAAGTCCACTTTGGTCAACTATGAAGAATTTGAAGTTATGTGTGGGGTACAGGGTGATATGTCTGAACAGGACATTGTTTTCATTCTTGTGTTTAAATGTCATAGATGTGTTGGTATACTCTCTGTCTCAGTGCCCTTATAGTTTTGCCCATATAATAGGCATCACATGAGTCGCATAACACAATGTACACCACCTCCTTGGAATAACAATAGCACTTCCTAGATGGTGTGATATATCCATACTTTTTTTAATTTTTATTTTGTTGGAGTCCATCATAAACGGGCATTGTGGGCAAATCCCAAAAAATCAAATATGGTCTGCCTCTAGTATCAATGCATTCTATCTGCAATACTCACAAATTGCAGATTTCTGAAATTAAAATCTATATATATTCATGCTCCTGACAGTCTCTAAAAGGACTCAATTGCTAACCTAATACTAACTACTCTTCTCTTTAAATAATAATATTAGGGCATTGTTCTTCCCTGAAATAAAAATTGCAGATTGCAGAAAAAACTTACTCCATCTCAGATAACAATGATGAAGCCAGCTCACTCGGTAGGTCTCAATTCAGAACTGCCATAAGGGAAAGAGTTTTAACCAAGTTAGAACTGCCACTTGGAACCATCAGGCTAGGCAACAGGAAATGCTTACCACATTAACCATTAAATTAAAGCAACACCTAATAAATTAATCCACCCACATCAGTTGTCAGGGTCAATGACTGAAAAGCTTGTATGCTCCATGTGCTTCAATTATGTACACTATGTCTTTTGCTATATATTATTTTACAAACACATTGCTGTCAATGTGTTCATTTGTTTTGTTTATTTTTATGGAAATTTATCAATATTTAAATTTTATACTTGTGCCCTAATAGGTGCAGGTGGTAGCTAAAAGGGTCTGGCGACTATCCCACCTACCTGGCTAACCAATTGAAATAAATAAATAATAAATACCACATTGTTTGAAACAGTTTATCTTGCTGCAGTTCATATCTTTATCTTACAGAAGTAAAATTATGCTTATGGGATTTTTTACTATAAGTAAAATAACTTAATGCACATTTTTCTAGCTGATTTTTTATACTCTTACATACATACATGTTTGCATTTTCTACTCTCCAGGAATGCATATAACAAAGGCACTGTGTAAGTTGCAAGACTCAGTTCATGAAGGATGCCTTTTACCTTACCAAGAGGAGCACTAGCAGCTTTTTATAGTGATACCATTTGAGTGTTGGTGATTTAAGACTACTAAGTCACTTAATCAACTCCAGCAGTACAATGCCTTACTATAGCATGTTTCAGCATAAGGGGAATACACTGATGTACTACAACTTCAAACAGAGTATTTTTCAGCTTAAGGGGAATATACTAAAGTAGTACAACCTCAAACATTGTATGTTTCAGTGTAAGGGAAATACTCTGAGGTACTACAACCGCAAACATAGTATGTTTCAGTGTAAGGGAAATACTATGAGGTACTATAACCTCAGACATACTATGTCTCAGACTAAGTGGAATAGTCTAAGGTACTGCAACCTCAAACATAGTATATCTTAGTGTAAGGGGAATACTCTTAGGTATTTCAGCTTCAAACATAGTATGTTTCAGTGTAAGGAGAATACGCTGAGGTACTACAACCTCAAACATAGTATGTTTCGGTGTAAGGGGAATATTCTGAGACACTGCAGTCTCAAACATTGTATAGATGTATGTATGCATGTATATATCACACACACTGTATTCACACTTTCTGTCTACTGAAATAAGGTCTGCAATTGCAGTCCAAAATACTGAGGTATTATAACCTTAAACATAGTATGTTTCAGTGTAAAGGAAATACTCTGAGGTAATGCAGGCTCAAACATAGTATGGCTCAGTGTAAGAAGAACACTTGAGGTACTACAACCTCAGACATAATATGTCTCAGATTAAAGGGAATTCTCTGAGGTACTGCAACATAAAACATAGTATGCTTCTTTGTAAGGGGAATATTATGTGGTACTGCATTCTCAAACATAGTATAGATATGATGTATATATTTATGTATGTATCACACACACTGCATTCGTACTTACTGTCTGGCTGATCTAAGGTCTTTAACTGCAGTTCAAAACACTGAGGTCCTACAACTTCAAACACAGTATGTTTCAGTGTAAGAGGAATACTCTGAGGTACTGCAACCATCAAACATCATATGTTTCAGTGTAAGGGAAATACTCAGAGATACTGCAACCTCAAAAATAGTATATCTCAGTGTAAGGGGAATACTCCGAGGTATTTCAGTCACAAACATAGTATGTCTCAGTGTAAAAGTTGATACACTAATCTGGGATCTGAGAACTCATGTAGATAACAACCTAGCCTTTGACCAACGTGTTGAAGGTTCGAAGAAAATCTTTCAATGTTGCTCAGCTTATAAGCAAGGGCATGGCCTCTAGATCCAGAGAGGTCATCATACCACTGTACTCAGCCCTCATCAGATCCTTCATAGAGTATAATGCCCCATACAGTATGTACCTAATCAGATATATGCACCAACTGGAATGTCCACAAAGGTTCCTTACAAAAATAATACAGGGAGTAAACACAATGTCCTATGCGGATTGCCATAAAACTCTATCTCTTTACTCAGTATCATACAGACTTCTGAGAGGTGATCTTTGCCTGGCATACAAACCATCCATGGCCCCTGTTTTGATGAACCCTTTACACATCTGCAAAACAAACAGCATCAGAACTACTAGATTAAAAGACCTAAAGCTTGCTTGTGACATACATAGGACATGTTGGAGAAAAAGACAGTTTCTCAGAGAATTCCAATTCTCTGGAACAGGCTCCCCATCCACATGAAGCAGAGATCCTCCCTATCCCTTATTAAGTGAAACTTGAACCAAAGGATGGCTAATCGGAAATTTCACCTCTGGTCTGGTGCCTATGTCTGTGATGGACAGAGGCAGTCATTAAATCAACCCTTATATAAATCAAATTTGTGGGTCACATTTGGGTGGCATGGTTAGACGTATAAAGGGTCTAGTGGTTGTTAGCCTAGTATGCAATTGCTCAGACCCTGGGTAAAATGGAACATATTTCTATAATACCCAAGAAACTAAATTGATCTTAATGTGCAAGCTCACAACAGCTTGTTTCTATGGACTGTATTTAAGAATATCTGCTTTTTGTATTTGCCAGAGTTTGAATGTAACCTTAGTACTGTGTGTTATGTCCTACTAATACACTGTAAGTTCTTAACACAATGTCATTTCATATTGTATACTTTTTATGTTTACTTGCTGTAATAGTATACAACACATCCTTCTTTATTTCTACTGTACTTTAATAACTTGTATATTGCATATTCTGTACTAACCACTGTGGAGCTTTTCTCCCCGGGCCTCTGCTGAAAATGGGATTCATGCCAGTAAACAAATGTAAAATAAATAAATAAACACACCTATGAACCCATGTATGTGGAATACTCTGAGGTACTGCAACCTCAAACATAGCATGTTTCAGTGTAAAGGGAATACTCAGAGATACTGCAACCTCAAATATAGTATGTCTCAATGCAAGAGGAATACTCTAAGGTACTGCAACCTCAAACATAGCATGTTTCATTGTAGGAGGAATACTCAGGGATACTGCAGCCTCAAATATAGTATGTCTCAATGCAAGAGAAATACTCTGAGGTACTGTAACCTCAAACATAGCATGTTTCAGTGTAAGGGGAATACTCAGAGATACTGCAACCTCAAACATAGTATGTTTCAGTGTAAGGAGAATACTCAGAGATACTACAACCTTAAATATAGTATGTCTCAATGCAAGAGGAACACTCTGAGGTGAAACAATCTCAAACATAGTATGTTTCAGTGTAAGGAGAATACTCTAAGGTGCTGCAACCTCATACATAGTATGTTTCAGAGTAAGGGGAATACTCTGAGGTAATGCAACCTGAAACAAAGTGCGTTTCTGTGTAAGGGGTTATATTCTATGGCACTGCAATCTCAAACACAGTATATATATATATATATATATATATATATATATATGTATGCATGTATCTATGTATGACACACTGTGTACTCACACTTTCAGTTTCAGTCTGGCTGATCTAACATCTGCAATTGTTGTCCAAAACAGGAACTCAAGCTTGCTATATATCCCAGGAAAAAAATAGGGCAGAAAGGCAACAAGGCCAGAACAAAGACAGAAAATAGTAAAGTACAAAAATGGTGGTGCCCAAAATGACATATACATTGTTAGGTTGCTCAGGCTGCCTATGCCAGCAAATTTAATTTGCACAGAATTTTCTCTGACTGTCAGATAAACAGAGACATTTGCTAGAGAAAAATGAGCCAGGAAACAACTAAGTAAAGATTGAAGTACCACTTCTTCAGATGAGAGGGTCAGTTGTTATGTAATAGTTCCAGCCACCAGTCTTGAGTAGGTCTTCAGAAACAGGCTGTTAAAATTACTATGTGGAATGTATCCATAAATATTAAATTGTAGACCAAAAGAGGCATGGTAGTACTGAAGGCTTTAGTGATGAGCAGCGTGCAAGATTTGTGGTGATATAGCAGTTATCTGCAATCCAAAGAACAGTGTCACAGGCATTAAATGGGTCATTTCACACTGTAAGCAAATGTTACCTCATCATTCTACCATGTTGGGGTTGGGGCAGAAATGCAGGACTTATCTACTGAAATGGTAGGAGTTTTCAGTCAATCCATCTTTCTCTATTCTCTAAACAGCCACACCAGTGTTATTACCATCTAGTAATCAACTCCCCATAGTAAGCCCATTCATTCCCATAAGTACAGATAGTTTGAGCTGTGGAATCAATTTCTTCACATAGTGACTAGAGAAGTTAATGCTTTTTATTGATCTAATCCTGATCTCTCCCTGATAGTATGTCACATTGATCCTCCACTTCCTGAATGTGCATGCTTCCATGTACCCACAATACGTGGGAACAGAGCCACACTTAAGTGATACTCATAGTTTTTCTTGGGTTTCCTTAGTAGCTAATAAACCAGCAGTGAAGTTCCACACCCCAGCCGGATTTACCTGAAGAAGCATTACTATGTGAAAGCATGTGTTAATAAACATTTGTGGTTTCTTAGAGCTGAGCTTGTCTTCTTTAGGATATTCTTTGCTCTCTGGGCTTGTCTTCTTTAGCATATTCTTTGCTCTCTGGCTCAGTATTCGTCCAGTTGAGTTGCCTCTTGTATGCTGGTTATTCCCTTTCCCAGTACCTTCTTTTGATCAAAACGATAATTGAATAACAGTTACTTTCAGTCACTGAATCTTACCGAAAAGAAAATCACAACTGAAATAGTATCAGCATTTCTGCAGACTGTGGACAAGGATAGTGCTGTTGGTCGGATATCTGATTACAAGCACTGGTTCTGTGCAAGCAAAAGAGAAAATGCCTGTATTATTAACTTGGCAGGTATAGTGCAAGCACAGGTAGTACAGATATGTCATGGATCCTCACTTACTTTTCCAAAAATACAACAAACCACGCTGTTGCAACTTTGTCTCATGACCACTGTCTTGGTTGAAAAAATGTAATGTAAAACTTTTGTTTCAGCACACAAGGTGCTGCAGTGATTGCAGCTGTGCAAACAGCAACACCTGTGGCCAATGCAGTTTCCTCTGACATCCAGTGGTGTCACTCAGCAAACAAGTGTTGTTGGAATTCAGTAAATGATTATTACTATGACGGACTGTGAATTACTACCATCAAGTCTGCAGTTTGCAGGAACAACATTACTATTTCTGATATGGCAAACTAATTTCAGAACAAAAGGTTTTGCTAGTGTCTGCATCTATTCACAGGGCACACTTGTCTTGCTGTTTGGCCTGCTACTATGCATTATAGCTGCAACTTATGAAAACCCACCTCCTCCCCCTTTTAAGCCATTAATTACCCTTTGTTTTCTTCACTGTTTTCAATGAACACACTTCATACTGACCTTCTTAGCTCTTGCAATAATAGTGACACTTCTGTTACCTCATCACAGTCTCATCTGTCTTTTTATGGTAGTCTGTAGCAGTCCAGCCACTAGACATTTTTTCTCTTAATGAAATGCACAGCATTGCAGCTTCATTGTCAGCACTCCAATGCAAGGGTGGCAACAGTTACATGTCACATAAGCTGAAACAATACAAACTAGCTCTCTGTAGGCACTTAGATAAATAAATATAGGATACATCAGCAAATCATGTCCCATAAATAACTCATCTGCTACAGAAAATATGCAGGATAACCCTGTTTACATTCTGGCCACAGGATATGAAAGTACCTTTTTAACATTTCCTGCAACGTTAATGATATGCCAAATGTCTTCTTAAACTGATGACCCTATTATGTGATTAATTTACCATCTGCACAGCTGCAAGTCATCTGCTGGTTTCTACACACACAGTTGCTTTTTTGCTGTCATTTCTATTCTTGATTTAAAAGAAAGGCACAGTTACAGCATACATATTTTATGTGGAGATACATACTTTAAATACACACTCTAATAGTAGAGAATATAGAAGCAGCCTTCTACAGTTGTCTTCTAATATGACTCGACAAGTTACACTGTACGGTACCATTTTGTGATGATGTATATATTTTGAGATCATAATTAAAAACAAAAATAAGGGTTTCCTTGTCTTACTGTGTTGGTAATAAACCTCAATGGAAGGAAGTAGAGGGAGAGAGAGAGAATATGAGATGAGTAGTGAATGAAGCACTTGTACCTGTTATTTGTTTGGATCCCACTACAAACATCTTTAGTTGTGTCATACACAAATTTTTCCAAGGCATGTGAAAAAATACATATGTACATGCATAAGTATTTACAGAGGGACTTGCAGTTTTTTATTGCTTTATTAACTTTCATCTGCAACATTCAAAAATGTTGTGATCAAGTACATTTCTTGTACACAACATACACAGACACAAACATACTCACACACATATTCAGAGTATAACAAAAAATGTAGGAAAAGGTAACAAATGTAAACTCTAGGCAAAATAACAAAAAACGAACGTGGAAATGTCCAAAGAGCAATCCAAAACACTTTATTCACCGCAGCACAAGAAAAAAGCAACATTTTCCTTTTTGTTATTTTACATATTCAGAGTGGCACATCAGTAGAGTGGTTAATAGACGTGATTCATACAGCTTGGTTTTCTACTTCTCTTCTTGACTGAGAGGTCTTTTGCATGGAGTTTGCACGTACTCTGGATTTCATGTAAGGCTTCCATTTCTTCCCACATCTCAGAGACATTCAGGTTAAGTGTTTGAATTACATCTTTGTGAGTGAGCACACTTGTATGGAGACCAATGGTGATTTTCATATATTTTGCAACATGAAAACTACACAGTTATAATGAAAAGAGTGTTAAATAAGAACTTGAAATATTAGAACATAAAAATGGTTAAGGAAATATTTTGAAATAAATTATATTTAGGAATCTCTCACCCATGGAAGTTTTTCTCTGTCCACTTTAATAGGGACCACTTACTAGCACAATGTAATTTCAAAACTGCGATGTGTATATAAGTGGGTCATCTCATAAGGTGCTCAGTTATTTTGTAGAAAGTGAATTCAACTTAAATTTTGGACAATCTGAATAAATATCTGGATAAGACCATGGAAATTAAATAAATATCCACTATCAAGCCTCAGGGAGGAAGTCACCGACAGATTTTTCCCTTTATTTACACACACTAGGGGAAACATGAGGGAGGAAGGGAGGGTCTGAAAAACCTAATATGAGAAACTTTAAGATCTTCTTCTCTGATAAAATTCTTCTATAACTGTTCTGTGTTCAAGGACAGCCCCTTCAGCAGATCATTATATTTACAAAGACTACAAAAAAAAAAACAGTTGTTCTAAAAGGAGAGGCTATACTTATAATGAATTCCTCAAGCAGCTCCCCCAGAAGACAGTTTAATTTTTAAGCTACACACTAGAAATATATGTTCTATAAACAAAATAGTAGTTGAATTACAAATGTCTAGAACATGTATCTCTGAAATATGCTGCTGAATAAGTATCCTTAAAGGCAAAATTTAACAACATATATTTGTATAATAAAATAATATAATATATTTGACCGATCATAAAGCCATAACCTGTTCCAAATAATCCCTCTTTCTCTCAGTTGTTTGAAATAAAAAAAAATATTGCTTTTCTAGCAAAGCTTTAGGTGAAAGATATGTAATATGGCATAAATGCCCCCCCCCAAAGGTAGAAGTAAAGTAATGCATTTACAACAGTTCAAATGTCCAAAACATTATTCCGCTATAAAAGAAAAGAAGCTGCCGTGTAATAACATGTTCTTTATTTGAATTTAGGCACATGCATAGTTCAGATCTGCAGAAAAGGGACATATTATCATGTCTTACCACAGCCACATTAAAGGCATTTCAGAAGGCAGGCACTGTCCTTTTTGTATAATGAGTCATAAATATTTGTCATTGAAAGAAAATGAGTAAAACAGTAGCAAATGGAAAGAAAGGTAAGGTAAGATGCCTAAAGGTAAAAGAACATTATTTATTTGTTTTTTTATTGGAAAGGGATATTCTTTTCTATAGTGCCAGCTGTAAGGATAGGTGCGTTAGTTGGCTGCCTTTGGTGCCATTCTTTAAAGGGAACATTTTTAAGCCATTCATTGTTTTTCTTTCTTTTTTTGTATTATGCTGCTGGTACAGGATGAAACATGGTAACATGATCAACACAGCCAGTGTGTCAGATGGTACACCCCTACCTCTCTTCCTGTTAACCAAGACATGCCCCCCATACAATGGATTCCTTACACTTTATTTGGCTTCAGACTGTCAGTATTACAGCAGCTGTGTGATGTTTTTGAGCATGTAAAGCACTTAAAACTAAACCATTCTAATTATGTTTCTAGGATATTGGAGACCATAGCACTAACTTTTTTTTGATTAACACAACATAAATTTCACAGGAAATATAAACAATAAACATGTTCTAAAAATGTACATATACCTTCTTATTTACTGTTTTCATGAAAAAAAAATTACCAAGTGATGTTTCTGCTTTGTCCAAAGATATGACAATCCTAACTATTCTGATTACTGTCTCGGACTCTTATCCAACTCAGAGGACTCACAGTACCATCTATAGCTTTCGTTAAGAACTTCTCTCTGGAAGTGACACTGAAAAATGAAGAACAGACACAGAATGAGACTAAAAAATGTTATTAATCCTCAGTTGAGAAGAGAGAATGTTATCATAGAAGCTATAAGGGACAAGCAATTGGTGTTAACTGAATACAGCATGTGCAGGAAGAATGGAGAAAAGTGGGATTTCAGAATAGTGAAACGTTTGACTTAAATGAAATAGACGAATAGTGGAAGGAAGGAGGAACTGTTGGAGATATTGCCTTAGGTCTGAAGAACGCTGATGACCCCATCCTCTGGGGCAGCCTACAGCACAAGGATTGCCAGCTAAAGAAAAAAAAGAATGATAAGGTTGTTAGAAGCAGAATTAAAGGAAGGCAGAGAGAGTTAGTAGAGTTATAGCATTAATCTTCTGGCAACAAATGGAAGGAGGCCCCCACTATTATTTTACATGTTTTAGTTTATTTTCATTTGTTTACTGCAGATAGACTGGCCGAGTTCAGAAAGAATTCTTTTTCAGCATAAGCTCAGTGAAGAAAGTTCCAAAGCTGAAAACAAGACTGAAGGGAAGGAGTATAAAAATGCAGTAACGTATCACATATATAGTTTACATGATGAGCCATATTATAGTATGACTCAGTCAATATTCAAATATTAGATATTCACACCTCCAGGCTAGTTGCCCAACACAATGCATCTGAAATTCTCCAGGTGCAACTAACACTAGGTAAGACTGCAATCCAAACTGTAGCTTGCTACAGATCCCCCACCATGCCCCAAGATTCTCACTACACCTTTCTAAACATACTGGAAAATATTACGATACAACCAAACACCCTAATACTGGGTGATTTCAACTACCCTGCGATTAAATGGGAAAACTACTCAGGTACCAACACCTTTTCCCAACGGTTCTTAGAATTCATAAATTCCAACGCCCTGGATCAGCTAATCCATTGTCCCATCAGGGGCTCCAATATCCTAGACCTGGTCATTACCAACATGGGAGATAGATGCTCCAAACCAGTGGTCACTCCCCTCATTGGTCAGGTCTGACCATACATAAATCACCATTGATATGCACATCCCATTCCCCAGTAAGGAAACCTCCGTAAAAACTTCTCCAAAGCCAACGTCATGCTACTTAAGTCAGAAGTGACAAACTTTATGGCACCCATGCAGGCAGGAGCTGAAAGTAAGACTGCTGAACCCTACACTAAGGCACTGTATGAGCACATCCACTCTTGCATGAATCATGCCATCCCAAAAAGAACCAAGATGCTCTCTTCTAAAAAGCAGGAAGCCAATCTGGTGGTCCCCTGCCATAAACAAACTATACAACAGAAGGAAGAAACTGTTGCAGAAAAGAGGAATATCCCAGGATGCAAAAAACTCCCTTACCAGGCCCAGTAAGAAGCTGAGATCCTTCATAAAATCCTCCAAAGCTAGTTACTAAAATAAAATTGCCAAAGATTCCAAAGACAACCACAAGGCATTCTATGGTTATGTCAAGAATCTAAATGGTTTCAGACAATTTTACATTAAATAAATCTCTGGTGATATTTAATACTCCTGTTCCACAATGTGTCAGAAAAATAAAGTATCCACTATTATGGCCAATACTGGTAGTAGCCAGAAAGACCATAACAAAAAATTGGATTTCAGAATCTCCTCCTCTTTTTCTGAGTTCATGAATCTGTTAAATGTAGTATGCCAACTGCAATTAAAAACTATAAACTCAAGGACAAGTAAAAAAACATACAATCTTCAATTGTGGGTTAATTTGCAAAATTTGTTGAAGAAGAATGAATCTCTATAACAAATTACATCAGTTTGTTTCTTTCATAATGACAATATACATTATAATCAGATATCAATAACACATTGTAAATATATTAATGGATGTCTATGTAAATACTTTAGTTGGTTAATTTCTGTTAGTTTGGTATATATCAAACATGTAATCTATATAATGTAATTTATATATGTTAAAGTTTAAAGGTTACAGTTTTTACTATGCTTTTATGTGATTGTTTATAATTTTGAAATTATTAAAATCAATAAAATTGTTTTGAAAAAAAAAGAATCTAAATGGCAATGCTGAGATCTGCTCTGAGCTACAACAGAATGGCATTAAATATACTGATCTCAAGGATATTTCCAATATCCTGGCAGATCGATTTAGTGCCAGCTTCACCCTCTCTCACCCCCTAAAGGGCCCATCTCAATACCAAAAGATTGCCAAATTCCGGTAATCATGGCCACACAGGTGGAAACCACACTCTCCAAAGCTAAGAATACAGCACCCATGGGACCAGATGACATCCCAGGCTGTATACTACATGAACTACAAAATGAACTGGCACCTCAACTAAGTGTCATGTTTAATCATAGCCTCACCTCAGGCTTTGTGTCCACTGAGTGGCGCACAGCTACAGTTATCCCACTCCACAAGGGGGGATCCACCTTGGATCCCAGGAACTACCGTCCTATCAGTTTGATGAGCCTGATCTGCAAGGGCATGGAATGCATTATCATAGAACTTATAAACAAAGACATTGGCAACCTTCAAAAACTGGACCCTACCCAGTTTGGGTTTGTGAAGGGACGATCTTGTCTCCTGAACCTAATTGACTTCTTCGAATCAGTCTCCAGAGCTGTGGATGAGGGTAATTCAGTCCACACAGCCTATCTGGACCTCGCCACCATCCCCCACTCTGGAATCATAGATAAACTTACTAAGCTGGGCATAAATCCCTACATCACACAATGGGTTGCCAACTGATTTACTGACAGAACCCAGACTGTAAAAGTATCTGACTCCAAATCCAGCTCCAGACAAGTGACAAGTGGAGAACCTCAGGGATCAGTCCTGGGACTGTTCTTGTTTGGCATCTACTTTTCTGAAGTACAGGCCAACACTAGGGGACTCTGGCTAACAAAGTTGACAGATGACTGCAAACTGGGAGCCATTATTGACTCTCCAAATGATGTGGATATTCTACAAAAGGGCCTTACAGAAACAGTTGCTTGGTGCCAGAGCCATGGGCTCAAGCTTAATGCCAAGAAATGTACAGTTATCCCCTTTGGGAAAAAACATGTACCCATGAATTACCACATAGGTGGCAGTATACTAAACACCAAAAGTGTGATGAGAGACTTAGGGACACAGGTGGACAGTGGTCTCAAATTCGATAACCACATCACCACAACAGTCAGGAAATCCTTCTATGTGGCACACCTCATCACTAAGGGCTTTTCATCCAGAAAAAAGGAGGTAATTGTCCCACTGTACTCATCCCTCATTAGACCCATTATAGAGTACAACACCCAATTTGGTATGTACCTCACAAGACATCTGCAACAGCTGGAAAGGCTGCAGAAATACCTCACTAAAAGGATCACAGGCCCAAAGCAGATGCCCTATGCTGATCATCTAAAAAAACTCCAGCTATACTCTGTGGCATATAGTCTACTCAGAGGCGAGCACTGCTTAACATACAAAGCCATGTCAAACGCTGAGCTGTTGGACATGCTCCACTTAAAGAAATCCCAATCCCTCAGAGCCACACGCTCCAGGGATCTAAACCTTGTCATCACAATGAACAAAACATGCTGGAGGGATAGGTTCCTGACCCAGAGACTCCCCATACTCTGAAATAGACTGCCGCCTCCTTGGCCCTTTTCAAAAGGAACTTTGATGATTGGATTGGAGATAGGAAATTCACCCCAGGGATCACGTCAGTCACGCTGCTAGACAGGGGTCCAGGGAAGTAAATATTGTGGGAAGAAATATCTGGGGAATTGTTTGGCTAGGCATATAGGCCCTAGGGCCGATAGCCTAGTACCAACCTATGAACCTATGAACCTATGCAGAGTCATGTCTTCTTTTTGTAGGATAACATTTTTTCTTACATTCAGTTTGCTTTTGTATGCTAAATATAGTATTTTTGTAAAGATTAGCTATCTGAAAAGATGCAGATGATGAATATTCTAGAAGAGGCTTTGTATGCCAGATAGAAAATGATATGCTGGGTGAATACTGAAGTATAGTACAGAAAGATGGATGTGCTGAAAAATAATTTAGGAATTAAGAATAGTATTGGGAAAGTGGCTACAAGTGAAACTGTATTAAAGTCTACAAGCTTTAAGTACAAGTAATATATTAGATGAATCAATGCTTAGTGCAAGTACAAGTCCATGCATTAATGAGATATTTTTTTTAATTTTATCTAAATAATTTTTGAGTTAGATTCTAATGAGGTATCTGCTGGAAGTGAGTACCTTAATTTAGCTACAGCAACTGAGTACAGAGGATCACCCTAGTGAATGCTTACTTAAGTGGAAGTTAACACATTTTAAATGAGTAACCTTAGAGATCTAACTGGATTATATTTATGAATCAGATTACTGATCATGGGACATTTGCTAAATTTATGTAGAACATTGCGCACTATTGTGAGTTGAGAATAAGTTAATGTGTTTGACAGTTCTAGTCATTTGTTTGTTGTAATGCTATACAATGGTGTGTTTTACTTAGGTTTGTTGGAAATATGGCAGTGTTGTAAGTTTGTTCAACTTTATGTAACTGAGTTTTATGGACATTAGTTAGTACAGTTTAGACATGTAGTTGAGCTTTATGGACATCAGTTATGGTTTAGACATGTCCAGGTTTTTCTTGTTGGTTTTAGCTATGACATAATTAGTATAATGATTAAATTGCAAGTGGTGATCACTAATTGCACTTAAAAGTTTAGTTTGATTAACTTGTTCTGTTTATATGTCAGTTCTGGACGTGAAATCATGTACTGTTTTATTGTGTTGTTTCAGGGGTGAGGAGTTGTATAGAATCATATACATATTGTACAATAGATGCATTTCTTAATATTTTGTTCAATCATTAATGATTATGTTGAACAACAGAAGTATTGATACTTGAGAGACACATACGGGGACAGGTTGAAGAATAAGTGTCTTGTCACTTAATACATTGTGTTCTATTTCTAAGATAGTCAATAAACCAAGATATAGAATTTTTGCTTACATCTAGACTGGCTAGTCTTGTCAGAATTAGTTGATAGGAAGCACTATCCAAAGCTTTAGATAAATTTAGGAAGAAAGAGGCAACTAGGTGCCCATGGCTTCTGTGTTGATTTATTGTTTTTAGAAGTCAGAATAATACAGTTTCACTGTAGTGTCCAGGACAACATCAACTCTCTGCTGGTGAGTGTAGGTTTTCATTTTTAATTTTTATTTATTTTTTTTTATTAGATGACCAAGGATTTGTTTGTACATACATTTTCCAAGTAGTTTGAAGGATGGTGACAGTGTGACAGCTAATCTGTTGTTTGACAGTTCTGTAAATGTTCTACCTTTTCTCCCTGCACATTATTTTTTCTATAAGTCTGGTTCAGAGCTTTACTGTATAGATCAGTTAATGCAGATGTTAACAAGTTACAGGTTATTCTGTTGACGCTGCTGCAGCACACAGGTACTCACCAGGTAAAATGTCAAGAGCTAGGGTAGTTGATTTTATTTTTTGCAGACATTTTCTGATTTGAAACTGTTTGTAGACTAAAGGAACCGTATGTTATGGATGTGTGCCCTGTGAATGGTGAAGGGTATTAGTTCTATATAGAGGTTGCCACACTAATGAAGTGGAAGTGTAGTTTGCAAGTGACATTATAGTTGATTTCACTGGGTAGTGGGTTTGGTTGAGATTTTTGACCTAGAATCAATAATTTAGTAATACCATTCCAGAATTTTTTGAGGTTCATTCTTTAGGTAGATTGATGGAAAATGATGGAAAATTAAATATTGTCTTTTTGAATCAAGCATTTCAGTTAGTTTCTTAAGATTTTGTATTGCTGCTAAGATAAGCCAGTTTGGTCCATCTTCCATTTCTTCCAGGCATTATCTCTTAATGTATTTTTCTGTTTAGTATTTAACATTACCCAAGGTACTGATATACGTTCATAGGTTCATAGGTGTGTACTAGGCTAATGGCCCTGGAGCTTTTACAAGCCTAGCCCATAGGATTACCCTGGCATCATGCCACCCGACCATAGTTCTCAATGCCTCTGTCAAGTACAACCACTGGAGTGATCCCCGGGGTGAAATTTCTATTTCCCATCCACTCATCAAGATTTCTCTTGAAGAGGACCAGTGAGGTGCTATGTTTGATATGTATGGGAAGTCTAGCATGGGCAGTCTCTGGGTTATGAACCTGTACCTCCAGCTTGTTTTGTTGACTGTGGTAATGAGGTTGAGGTCTCTGGAGCGTGTGGTGCAGAGGGATTGGGATTTCTTTAGATGTAGCATTTCTAACAGAGCTGGGACAGACATGGCTTTGTAAGTCAAGCAGAGATCGCCTCTAAGTAGGCGATATGAGACAGAGAATAGTAGGAGTTTTTTGAGTCTGTTCATATAGGACAAGTGTTTAAGGCCTAAGATCCTCTTTGTGTGGTACTTTTGCAGCTTCTCCAGTTGTTGCAGGTGTCATGTGAGGTACATGCCAAATGGGGCATTGTACTCGATGACTGGCCTAATGAGGGAAGAGTATAGGGAGACAATGACCTCTTTCTTCCTGGATGCAAAACCCTTAGTAATGAGATGTGCCACATAGAAGGGATTTCTGACCACAGTGGCAATGTGGTGGTCAAAAGAGAGGTTGCTGTCGACCTGTGTTCCCAGATCTCTTATAACACCTTCTGTGTCCAGTGGACTACCATAGATGTGGTAATTCTGTGTTTTTCCCAAAGGGGATGACGACACAATTTTTGGCATTGAACTTAAGGCCATAGTTCTGACAACAGTCGTTGGTCTCGGTGAGGCCTTTCTGTAGGATGTCAACATCACTTGGGGAGTTAATAATAGCTCCCAACTTGCAATTGTCTGCAAACTTTGTCAGCCAGAGTCCCTTTGTGTTGGCCTGGACTTCAAAGAAGTAGATATCAAACAGGAGAGGACCCAGGACCGAACTCTGTGGGACTCCACTTGTGACTGGTCGGCAGTCTGACTTGGAGTCAGCTACTTTCACACTGTGGGTTCTATCTGTAAGGCAGTTTGCAACCCACCTAGTGATATAGGGGTTGATGCCTAGCTTAGTGAGTTTTTCTATGACTCCTGAGTGGGGAATGGTATCAAAGGCTTTGGCCAGATCAAGGTAGGCTGCATGAATCACCTTGTCTTCATCCACAGCTCTGGTGACTGACTCAAAGAAGTTGACCAGGTTGAGCAGGCATGATCTACCCTTCACAAAACCAAACTGTGTGGGATCCAGAGTTTGGAGATTCCCTATATCCTTGTTTATTAGGTCCATGATGATGCACTCCATAGCTTTGCATATCAGACTCATCAGGCTAATGGGGCGATAGTTCCCAGGGTCTGTAGTTGCTCCTACTTTGTGGAGAGGGATGACTGTAGCAGTGCGCCATTCAGTAGGGACAAAGCCTGAGGTGAGGCTGTGATTGAACAGGGCACACAGGAGAGGTGCCAGTTCACTCTGCAGTTCATGTAGAACACAGATGGGAATATTGTCAAGTCCCATAGAAGCTGTATTCTTGACCTTGAACAGTGCTGTTTTAACCTGTGCAACAGTAATACTGGGTGCCTGGCAATCTACTGGTATTGTGATTGATCCTCTGGTGGGGGAGAGAGTGGTAAAGTTGGCACTGAATCTGTCGGCCAGTACATTGGCAATATCTGTTGGCTTGGTATAGGAGGCACCATTGTGCAGTAGCTCAGAGCAAATCTGGGTATTGCCATGGAGATTCTTTACATAACTATAGAAGGTCTTGTGGTTGTCTTTACTATCTGCTGCAATTCTGTTTTCATAGCTAGCTTTAGAGGATTTGATGAAGGATCTAATTTTTTTGCTGAGGCTGATAAGGGAGTTTTTCCAGTCCTGGGACTTCACCTTATTCCGCATCAGTTTCCTCCTTCTGTTGTAGAGTTTGTTCATGCCAGGTGACCACCAGATTGGCTTCCTTTTTTTGGAGGACAACATCTTGGTTCTATTGGGTACGGCGACATCCATACATTTGTGTACGTGTTCGTACATTGCATTGGTGTATGATTGAGCAGTCATGCAACTATTCTCCATTTGCATGGGTGCTGTGAAGATAGCCACCTCTGTTTTTAGGAGCCCAAAGTTAGCTTTGGAGAAGTTTTTTATGGTGGTTGCCTTTGTGGGGTGGGTGGGAGGGATGTGGATTTCCAAGGTGATTAGTTTGTGGTCGGATCTAACCAGGGGGGAGTTGACTATTGGTGTAGAGCAACAGTCGCCCATGTTAGCAATGACCAGGTCAGGGATGTTGTTACCTCTAGTGGGGGTAAGAATGAGCTGGTCCAGAGCATTGGAATTAATGAATTCCAGGAAACATTGGGCAAGTGTATTGGTACACGAGTAGTTTTCCCAATTAATGGTGGGGTAGTTAAAGTCACCCAGTATGAGAGTGTTAGGTTGGGCCCTAATATTCTCCAGGGTGGTTAGGAACATAGCGTGTGAGTCTTGGGACATGGTTGGGGATCTGTAGCAGGCTACCACCTGAATCACTGTCTTACCCAATGTTAGCTGCACCTGAATTATCTCTGATGCGTTATGTTGGGATACCAGTCTGGAGGTGTACGCATCCTTTATGAATATGGAAACACCACAGCCTTTGGAGCTTCGGTCCAAGTTCTGGGGACGAAAGGTGTGGAATGAGTGATAGCCTGCTAGTGCAGGGGTACTTTCTGCTGTCTTGAACCAGGTCTCTGTTACAGCAGAAATGTTGATGTTCTCCATTTTAAGGAGTGCTTTGAGCGACTGCATTTTGAGATTTAGACTTCTAGCATTGAGCAGCATGACCCTCAGATTGCATTTGTTTGTAGCTGTTATGGTGGTAATTTGGTCTTTGGAACACCACCTAAAAAAGGCACTATAGGGGTGGCAAGAGCCTTGGCCAGTATCTGGAAGCTTAGGGGTGATAGATGCAGGCCATCTCTAGTAGAGCATTGAGGTCTGTCAATCATGTCATCCCAGGCAGACAGATACTGGATCCCCTTAGAATGACACCAGAAACTTAGCCAATTGTTGAAATCAATCATTTTCTGATTGTGCTGTGGTATCATTCTGGGTGATTGCAGGAGGCTGCTCAGGGCTAGGGTCATATCCACCTGGGCTACATAATCCGAGAGCTCTTCCATGTCTCTTTTCATGTAGTTCAGGGAGGTACATCTTAGGTCATTCACACCCACGTGTACAATGACAGAGTCATATTTGTACCTGTTGTTGAGGGACCTGAGTGCGTGCATTATGTGGCGGATCCTGGCACCTGACAGGTAGCTGACTGTTACTTTCTCCATATTCAACCTAGTGAGCGGGACATCAGTGTGCCTCACTATCGAGTCACCTATGACTAGTGTGTTGGGTATGATGTTTTGCCTTAGGGGCATTGGTTGAGTGGCACACTGTTTAAGAGAGTTATGTGTCTCATTATTAGTGCTGTGTTGTGGTGGTCGAGTGTATTTCTGCCATGTTATATGTCCAGCTTTCTTTCTGTCTAGTGACACTAAGGAGTTAAGGACAGGTAAGTATGGGTCAGTGAAGAGTATGACTGTAATGCCTAGTCACAGCTGTTTTAGTCATTCCATGTTACAGTGGTTTAGTACTGAGCTGAATAAAGATTCTTGACAATTTTTTGTATTCGACTTCCTATTGCATAATTGAACGCTAGAAATAGCAAACTCTCATTTGTCAAACCCAAATGCACGAAACCACAGAATATCGAAGGAACAGATCAGCAACTTTTTTCATAGGGAAAAGAATTTTCTGGGCCGTTCTCCAGACTTTGCTGTTTTCTTCACTGTGGTGCGATCTCGGAGTTGGTATATTTAAGGTGGGGGGTGAAGCCCCCCACTTTATGTTACCTGCATATTTTTTTTTTTTTTGATCAGCAAATTTTTTTCCCTGGGAAAAAATTCGCTGATCCATTCCTTCAACATTTTGTGGTTTCGTGCATTTGAGTTTGATAACAGATCATTTGCTATTTCTAGCATTCAATCATATAATATGAACCCATTATGTTCTAATGGATTTTTGTATTTTTTCCAGATCACATAGGTAGGGCTATGATTGCTTAGTGCATTTAGAAGAAATCCATTATCAGCAATATTAGTTAGGTTGTTTGTTATAATCCAGTCAGGGGTACTTTCCCTTCCTGCAACTTTATCTGTCCTGGTTGCTAGTTGCATGAGGAGTTGGACAAGACCATATAAATTATTTTTTTTTGTCATTTGAATAGTAGATTTGCTTTTGCTGTAGTTGTGTTTCCTCCTACTCTATTTTGCTTTTCTTTAAAGTACTCCATTTTATTTATTCTGCTGCAATTATTACTGCTTGGTTGTAGCCTGATTGAATTGTGACTGTTATTCTAAGTCTTTTGGTTTAAGCACTTGGGCTTCATACAGGCTGTTTTACATTAAGAAGGTTTGTGGTCTGCACTGTTGTGGCAGGACAGGAAGCTTACATCCTTCGATGCTGGGAATTGCAGATTGAAGGCCCAGTGTCTGTATTCTAAAAGTGTATTAGTTCTGGCTTAAGCACTTGGGCTTCAGGCCAGTTATTCTACATTAAGAAGGTTTGTGGTCTGCACTCTTGTGGGAGGAGAGGCTGGATTCTGCTCTTCTGAGCTGCAAATTTCTGGTCACAGGCTTATTGTGACTGCTTATTTGAACTGTTTCTTTCTGAAATTGGTGCACTTTGTTGCTGTAGCATAGACCAGATTCAGGCCTGCTGAATCTAGCTTTGTTTGTATAACTTGAGGCACTGATCCAGGCCATCTTTTTTGGACAAGGTTCCCCTGCATCCTAGTAAGCAGGGGTGTGCACCTAGAACTTGTCTGATTGAAGACTGCTGGACCAGGGCTCAGTTTTGAGCTTTTTTTCTGGTTAATTGGGTAACTTGTTTAAATCAGTTTGTTTATTTTCTATTGATATATATATAATTGCACTTCATTCATCTGCTTTTACTGTATTTGTGTTTCTTCCTACTTTATTACTAGGGGCAGTGACTACAACTCTGATCTGTGATATATAACAATAATTATGCTTTTTCTGTGCTTTCAAACTGTTTTTTTTTTTGAGTGTATCTGCTTTTGTTTTCTGAAAAAAAAAAAAAAAAAAAAATATATATATATATATATATATATATATACTTGTTTCCCACCTTTCTAAGGTAGTATAGTCTAGTTTTCAGGTTAGTGCTGAATTCAGGGCTGTGTTACAAATCTCTGTGTTTGCCCATACCTTACTTGGATAGAAGGAAGTTTCTCTATTCACCTGTGAGAGAGGGGAGCCTTGAGCAGCCTATCGATCTCTGGAGGAGTGGTTTCAGCCCAGAAATTAGTAGTTTATTGGCCATTTTGGGCTAATTTCTATCTCTTTCATTTCCCTGCTATAAATACCATATTTGCCCAGTTTCCCGGCTCCACAAAGTCTCCTCTTCAATTTTTCCCTTGGAACTAGACAAACTTTCAACTTAAGCATTCAAGCCTTTAATTTCTCAGCCCGGCACTTGCTCAAAACATATAGTAAGCACTTATAAACCCTAGCACTAGACCCTCCTGTACTGTACAGATGGACAAGGCTCTCTATTCGACCTTAACAGCCATCCAGTAAAACAGTTCACTGTACCTATCCAGGCATGTCCAAAGGGCAGTTTCAGGTGTACTCTCCAGTCCAACTGTTGAATTTGGGCATTTTGAGGCAATGTTACAACTGCCTCATGTACACAGACAACCCCCCTCCTCCTACCACCAAACACTAATACATGCGAGAGATGCAGTTATACAGCCAAACTAGAGGCTAAGCTCTCTCAACCCAAGACTAGATCAGACAGTCAAGGGAAATACTTGCATCACACCCCCAGTTTTACATAGACCCATTAAACCAGCACCGGCAAAAAACACACATAAATACACGAAAACATACTCAGAGGCTCTAAATAAAAATCTGCGAAACCAACAGAGACCTCCAAAGCAAACATCCAAGAAACCTCCATCCCCAACACAAACCATGAAACACATACTTCACAAAAACAGTGTGCCATGCAATCACAGCCCTTAAGACAAAATAACATACCCAACATACTAGTAATAGGTGACTCTATAGTAAGGCACACTGACGTCCCACTCACTAGGCTGAATAAGGAGAAGGTTACTGTTAGCCGCCTGTCGGGTGCCAGGATCCGCCACATAACACATGCACTCAGGTCACTCCAGAACAAGTACAAATATGACTCTGTCATTGTGAATGACCTGAGCCATACCTCCCTGGACTACATGAAAAGAGACATGGAAGAGCTCTCTGATCATGTAGCCCAGGCCGGTATGATCCTGACTGTGAGCAGCATCCTGCCCTCACCAAGAATGATACCATGGTATAAAGAAAAAATTCTTGAGTTCAACAATTGGCTAAGTTTCTGGTGTCATTCAAAGGGGATCCAATGTCTGTCTGCCTGGGATGACATGCTCGATAAGCCATGCTGCTTCGCTAGAGATGGCTTGCACCTGTCACCCTTAGGCTTTCAAATACTTGCCAAGGCTCTTGCCACCCCCATAGTGCCTTTTTTAGGCAAGGCTCAAAAGGCAAACCCACTGCCGTAAATAGCACAAGTAACAAAAAACTGAGGGTAATGCTACTCACTGCCAAAAGTCTAAACCTCAAAATGCACGCACTCATGACACTCCTCAGTATGGAGAAAATCGATATATGTGCAGTAACAGAAACCTGCTTTAAGGCTCCAGAGAGCACACCAGCACTACCAGGTTACAACTCATACCATACATTTTGGCCACAGAACCCAAACCGAAATACAAAAGGTGGGGGCATATCCATATTCATCAAGGATACCCACACATTCAGGTTAGTGGCACAGCACGATGCATCCAGAGATTATCCACTTGCAACTAACAATGGGCAAAACTGCAATTCAAATTGTAGCTTGCTATAGATCACCCACCATGTCCCAGGACCCCCATTCCGTGTTTCTGGAAACACTGGGAAACATAAAGGTCATACCAAACACCCTAATATTGAGTGATTTCAATTACCCAAACATTAACTGGGAGAACTACTCAAGTACTAACTCCCTTGCCCAACTTTTCCTAGAATTTATAAACTCAAACGCCCTGGTTCAACTGGTCAACACTCCCACCAAAGGTGACAACATATTGGACCTGGTCATCACCAACATGGGTGACTGGTGTTCCACACCAGAGGTCAACCCCTCGCTGGTTAGATCTGACCATAAACAAATCACTTTGGATATCCATATTCCTCCCCCGGACAAGAAAGCCACCATGAAAAACTTTTCAAAAGCAAACTTCACGTTACTTAAGACCGAGGTGGAAAGTTTCAAAGCCCCCATGCTGAAGGATAACACTGTCCAAGCTGCAAAATCCTTTACTAATGCATTCTATGGGCAGCTACAAGAATGCATGGATCATGACATCCCAAGCAAAACCAAGACTCACTCCTCCAAGAAAAGGAAACCAGTCTGGTGGACTCCTGCCATAAACAAGCTATACAATAGAAGGAGGAAACTAGTACAGAAAAGAGTAAAATCCCAAGAAGGGAAGACATCCCTGATCAGTATCAGCAAGAAACTACGATACCTCATAAAATCATCCAAGGCAAGCGTTGAAAGAAAATTTGCCAAAGACTTCAAAGACAACCACAAGGCATTCTTTAGCTATGTCAAGAATCTAAGTGGCAATGCTCAGATCTGCTCGGAGTTAGTGCAGAATGGCACAAAATACACTGAACTGACCGATATCACCAACATCCTGTCAGACAGGTTCAGTGCAAACTTCACCCCCATCTCACCCCCAAAAGGACCCATAACAAAACCAGAAGAATGTAGAGTCCCTGAAATCACAGGACTCAGGTTAAAACGGCCCTCTCCAAAGCCAAAAACTCAGCATCAATGGGACCGGACAGTGTCCCAGGCTGCATCCTACACAAGTTCAAAGATGAACTAACCCCTCACCTAAACACACTGTTCAACCTCAGCCTCTCCACTGGCTACATACCCATAGAGTGGCGCACAGCAATGGTTATCCTGCTCCAGAAAGGTGGAGCCACAACAGACCCTGGGAACTATCACCCTATAAACCTGACTAGCTTGGTCTGCAAGGCTATGGAGCGCATCATCATGGAACCCATTAACAGAGACATTGGGAACCTCCAAACACTGGACCCTACCCAGTTTGGCTTTGTTAAGGGCAGATCATGCCTCCTAAACCTGGTGGACTTCTTTGAAACAGTTACCAAGGCTAATGACGAGGGAAAGGTGGTACACACAGCCTATCTAGACCTCGCTGAAGCCTTTGACACCATTCCCCATTCTGGTATTATAGACAAGCTCACCAGCCTGAACATAACCCCCTATGTCACAAGATGGGTTGCCAACTGGCTCACGGACAGAACCCACATGATGACAGTTGTGGGAGCTAGGTCCGTCTCTAAACCGGTTACAAGTGGTGTTCCCCAGGGCTCAGTCCTGGGACCCCTCCTGTTCAGCATATACTTCTCAGAGGTACAGGCAAGCACAGGAGGACTATGACTGACCACGTTTGCAGATGACTGTAAACTAGGGGCTATAAGTGACTCTCCAGCTGACACAGGCATCCTCCAAAAGGGTCTCACTGAGACGGATACCTGTTGTCCAAATCATGGCCTCAAGCTAAATGCCAAAAAGTGCATAGTCATCAAACTACCACATAGGTGGCAGTCCCCTAAATATGGAAGACATAATACGGGATCTGGGAACCCAAGTAGATAGTAATCTCATCTTTGATAATACCATTGCCAAAGTGGTTAGAAAATCCTTCAACGTGGCCCACACAATCACAAAAGGGTTTGCATCCAGATCAAAAGAGGTCATTGTGCCACTCTACTCATCACTCATCAGACCCATCTTAGAGTACAATGCCCCATTTGGGATGTACATTACAAGACACCTGCAACAGCTGGAAAGACCACAGAAGTACCTCACCAAGAGGATCAATGGCCTCAAACAGATGCCCTATGCAGCTCGACTGAAAAAACTCCAGTTGTACTCGGTGCATACCACCTACTCAGAGGTGATCTCTGCCTGACATACAAGGCCATGTCCAACCCTGAACTGATGGGCATGCCCAACCTAAAGAAAACCTTATCCCCTCGAGCCACATGCTCTAGGGATCTAAACCTTACCACAACAATAAATAGGACGTGCTGGAGGTATAGATTCCTATCCCAGAGACTTCCCATGCTTTGGAACAAGATCCCAATCTACATTAGGCAGAGCTCCTCACTAACACTCTTCAAAAGAAACCTTGATGAGTGGATGGGAAACAGAAAGTTTACCTCAGGGATCACTTCAGTGGCTCTGTTGGACAGAGGCACAGGGAACTAATCTAAGGGGACAGCGAAAGCCAACACATTCTGGCTAGGCTTATAAATGCCTTCAGGCAGATAGCCTAGTACCCACCTATGAACCTATGAACCTATAAGATTATGTGAAGTTGTTAGTCAGGAGAGTATGTCTTCAAGTGTTCTGATAAGGATTTAGTTTGAATTCGGTGGAATGTACATTATGGCCAGATGAAACTATGTGGATTTATGTGGAATGAGGTAAGTAGTATTTCCAAAGAGTCAAGAGTGGGATATCTTTAAACAGGAATAAAGTATGAGTAAAACAAACGTGCAACGCCTCCATTTTCTTTAGTAGTACTATTTGCCTGAATAATGTTATAATCTGGAGACAATATCTTTTCATTTTTTGTATGTGATCTGATATCCAATCATAAAGTTCTACTATTTTGTTATTAATGCTTCTTGCATTTATCTGCAACATTTTTATTTGTTTTTTTCAGACCTGTTTTTGTCAGAGGAGTATGATTTAAGATGGAGTTGTGAAAAGTGAAACCTCGGCTTGGCTTAGTATTACCACTCAGCAGCAAATTTACAAATATGATTATATATTTTTGAAAGAGAAAAGTACAGTTGTGTACACTTACCATAAATGTAGATGTCCGAGTTTATTCACTGTTGCAGTCATTACACTTGGGTTATCCTGCCAGGGGTAGCCCTCAGTCGGCCAGAATACCAGAGGCTTAGTATTTCTGCATCGGTTGCTGTCACTTCAGGACTGACATCAGGTCGTCAGGGGTATAAAAACAGGCAGCCGACACCATTACATCAGTGTTTCTTGCCCCAAATGTCAGGAGCCCTCAAATAAGGTGCTAATTTATGGTAGAAAAACACCACCAGTAAAAGTAAATACTAATAGCCCTGTAAGGAATGAGGAAGAGAAATAGAAAGAGAGAGAGAGAGACAAGGGGGCTGGAGGGAGGGAAACTAGGACTGCAACAGTGAATACACTCAAACATCTACATTTATGGTAAGTGTGCACAACTGTACTATGTTCTTCGTGTTTCACTGTTGCAGTCATCACACTTGGGTTGATTCCCAAGCTGAAGAATGAGTGGAGGCAGTCAAGAAGAGTTGGGGCTAGCTAGTATGCCTTGCAGGACTGCTGTTGCAAAGCCCGCCCTGGATTTGGAAAATATAGGCAGGTGGTAATGTTTGGTGAAGATATGAACAGAACTCCAAGTAGCAGCTTCCAGAATGTCCCTGGTAGGAACTCCTCTGAGAAAGGCTGTAGAGGTTGAAGTTGCCCTAGTGGAATGTGTTCTGACCCCCCCCCCAAGGGGGTGGTTTCCCATGGTGTTTGGATACAGTATGCTATCCATTTGGAGATGGTTTGTTTTGATATGGCCTTGCCCTCTGCCCCTGGTGCAAAGCTGACTAGAAACTGGTCAGATTTCCTGAAGGGCTTAGTCCTTTCAAGGTAGAATCTGAGCTGTCTGTGCACATCCAAAGAGTGCAGGATCCTTTCCCCCTTATTTTGAGAATTAGGGAAAAAGGTGGGCAAATGGATAGATTGGTTGAGAGCCACACTGGACACCACTTTAGGCATAAAAGTAGGGTTAGTCCTGAGGGAGACCCTGTCAGCATGAAAAATAATGAAGGGTTCCACAGCCATAAGTGCTTGTAGCTCAGACACTTTTCTAGCTGAAGTGATGGCCAGAAGCAAGGCTGTTTTCCAAGAGAGGAATTTTAACTCTGCTGACGCTGCAGGCTCAAAGGGGGGTGGGGTGGTGTGAGCTTTTCCAACACAAAATTAAGGTCCCAAGCAGGGGTGGGGGCTCTTCTTGGTGGCTTTAAGTTGTTAGCCCCTCTTAGGAACTGTTTGATGAGAGGGTGAGAGAAGACAGGTGGCTCAGTGCTGTAATGAGCAGAGATGACAGAGGCATGAATCTTAATGGAAGAGAAGGAGAAGCCTCTGTGGAGTAGGTCTGCTAGGTAATCCAGGATGAGAGGTAAGGAGAGCTGTGCTGTATCCACTCCTTTAGTGTGAATCCAGGAACAATACCTTTCCACTTATCAGCATAGGAATTCCTTGTACTGGGTCTTCTGGCTTCGCGAATGACATCCAGTACCTGCTTGCTTAGGCTGGCCACTGGAGGAGAATTCAAGGAATAAGCCAGGCTGCAAGGTTCAGGGTTTGCAATTGTGGATGCAAGATCTGTCCCTCCTGCTGAGTGAGGAGGGTTGAAATCTGGGGTAGGTGCTATGGTGGCACTGGTGACAGACTGCACAGTAGTGGGTACCAATGTTGGCGTGGCCAGTCTGGGGCAATCAGGATTGCCCTTGGTCTTTCCTGCCTTATCTTGAATAGTACTCTTGTAAGAAGTGGCAGAGGGGGAAATGCATAGATAGGTTTGCCCACTGGAAGGATAGGGCATCCACTTTCCAAGCCTTGCTATGAGGTACTCTGGTGCAGAATTTGCTGAGCTGGTGATTTTAGGGGGAGGAAAATAGGTCCACCTTTGGGGTACCCCATTTCTGGGTCAGAAGGCTGAAGGTGTTGTGGTCTAATTGCCACTCATGTGGGTCTAGGAGATTTCTGCTTAAGTTGTCTGCCAGAGAGTTTTGTTTGCCTGGCAGGAATTGAGCTTGCAGGTGAATATGCATAGCTGAGGCCATGTTCCACAGGGTCATGGCTAGCCAGCAGAGTGCGTAATAGTGGGTTCCTCCTGCTTGTTGATGTACCACATCACTGTGGTGTTGTCGTTTTTTATTAGAAGGGGACCCAGTGAAAGTAGGGATCTAAAAGCTGTCAGAGCATGCTGAACAGCTAGCATCTCTTTTTGGTTGATGTGCAGATGAATTTGGTTTGGGCTCCAGTGGCCCTGAATGCACCTGCCATCCATATATGCACCCCAGGCATAGTCTGATGTGTCTTTGGTTAGGGTCTGGGTGGTGTGGGGTTGTGTAAAGGGAAGTCCCTTGTTGTGGTTGCATGTTGCTGCCCAGGAAAGAAACTCTGTCCTGAGACAAGTCTTCCTTCTATACTTGCTGTTAAACACCTCTATAACATGTATATATTAATGTAGCCCATGAATGTTGGCAAATACACTCTTTGGTTAACTCACTATCTTATATGTACTATACTTCTATAAGAAGTATAAAGGTTGTGTACTCTATATATTGTTTATTGAACCTTTTGGTTAACATGCCTTTCTCTTGTTAATGATGTTACTGCTCTGGAGCTTTTCTCCCTGGGCCTCCACTGAAAATGGACATATATCCAGTTGGACTCTCCCGGTTAACAAATGTAAAATAAAATAAATTAATTAATTAAATAAATAAATAAATACAATTATAGGTATGATAGTTTCCAGGTCCTGAGAATGTTGGCACCAAAGACTTTTTAAGTACCATTCAAGTTTCCTCATATACAGTCCGGCATATGGAATTAGTAGAATGCACAAGACCATGATCCCTAAAGCCTGCAGGATTTTCCTTGTGGATAGCTGGGTTCTGGTGGCCATTTGAGTGAAGTAGCCTGTCACATAGGCTTGTTTTTCTGGAGTAAGGAATACCATCTGGGATGCTGGGTACAAACTTGCGCCCCGGAATACAGTTTTTTGACTGGGGACTAGCTTGGATTTCTTTTCATTGATAGTGTACCCCAGGGAGGTTAGAAGGTCCTTTACAAATGTCAGGTGCTGCAACAGCTTTTCCTGAATGCCTGCCTGAATCAGGCAATGGTCCAAGTAAGGGTATATTTGAATTTTTCTGTCTGCAATAGGCAATGGCTGGAGCCAGGCATGTTGTGAAAACTCTGGGAGCAGTAGATAAGCCAAAGAGAAGTGGAGAGAACTGATAATGCATAGAGCCTGCCCTGAAATATAGATATTTCCTGCAGGAGTCCCTGAAAGGGATGTGCAGATAGGCTTCCTTTAGGTCTAGGGAGGCTAACCAGGCATCTTTAGACAGCATAGGGTGAAGCTGCTGTAGATTGAGTATTTTGAATTTTGGTACCACCAGGAAGGTGTTTAGAATGGATAGATCTAAGCGTGGCCGTCAGGTGCCCACTTTTGTGGGTACCAGGAAAAGTCTGGAATAAAAACCTTGGCCTATCTGTTCTGCAGGAACAGGCTGAATTGCCCTTATGGAGAGCAGAGACTGAACTTGGTTTTGTGCCTCTGCCCACTGCCTTGGAGGAAGGTCTGGGAACCCTTTTGGGGTTGGCAGTGTGTGGAAATAATTTGTACCCCTGGATTACTATGTTGAGGACCCATCGATTGTTGGTGATGGAGGTCCAGTTTTTTGCATGGTGGGCAAGTTTTCCTCCTAGGGGCATGAGCAATTGGGCAGAGGTGAGGAGTGAAGTTGAGAAGTCATTGTAAATTCTTTCCGTAAGGGGGTGGCTTAGCACTCCCTGTTTTAGAGGTGGAGGTACTCCATTGCTTAGATCTCTGCATACCCTGAGACTGTAATCTGGGGGGGGTCTGTTTCCCCTGGGTCTAGTTTGAGATGGTCTTGAGGGAGATGAAAAGGACCAATGTTTCGAGGGGCAATGCCTACTGAAACTTGGAGGCTGCACTTGCAAAAAATCTTTGACTGTCTGCATAGACTTAGCCTTTTTTCCATCTTTTTTAAACCTCTTCTGCTTTGGTGCCAGACAGACTGTCCTTATTCAAAGGAGCATCCAATAATTTTGATTTAACATGGTCTGGCAAGGTCTGCTCCTTAAGCCAGGCATGCCTTCTAAGTACAGAACCTGTGACTGCTGCCCTGCAAGATGCTTCTAGGGCGTCAAACCCACATTGCAGGGTATGCTTACTGACTTGGCTTGCAGAATGCGTAAGCACCTGTAATTCTGTATTTTCTGCACAGTCAGGAAAGGTAGATCATTTTTGCTTAATAAGTTCCATAGTATGTTGCTGGAATTTCAGCATGTGGAACTGACACTGCCCTACTGGTGAGAGTTGCAGAGGTGTATACTTTTTTACCCCATCTGTCTAAAGCTTGGGAATCCTTGTCTGAAGGGGTGGGATTCTTAGCTGTAGTTGCATTTATTCCTCTAGGTCCTTAGGAGATGACCACTGGGTCAACAGTAGGATTTTTCAAGAGAAATTTGTGAGAGTCAGGTACTCTCTGGTACCTGTCTGATTTCTTTGGAGCAGGGGGTAAAGTATCACGAGTTAGACTGGATTCCATAAGGACATCATCCACAACATCCAGAACAGGAGGGATAGCTAAGGGTCTGTGCTGTGGTAAATCTAAAAATTCCCTGAGTTTCTTTTTGGACTGAGGAAAAGGGGATGTCTTCATATTCAGAAACCTCAGAGTCATCGGACTCTTGTTCAGATAAAGCTGTTGGGGACAAGTCTCTTTTTCTTTTAGCAGGGGAAGGCTGGCTTCCCCTAATCAGCATGATCAGGTCTTCTGCCATTTTAATCATCTGAGACTGTGGCAAGGAAGCAGGCACTTGAGTTTGGGTCGTCGTTTTTTTAGGTGTAGCTCATACTCTTGGCCTTAGAAACTTGGTCATTTTAGAAAGAACTGAAGACGTGAAAGAAGTCGTCAGTATGTGTCGAATATTGGTAATGTAAAGAACTTCCTCAGAAGCCGGTGCCTGCACAGCAGCTTTGGACCCATCCAAGGTAGAGACAGCCGCAGGTTTCGTAGTCAAAGAAGAGTCTCGCTGCATACCAGTCTCTGAACGGGTCTCGGTAGTGGCCTGCGAATCCATTGAAGTGAGCATCAGGGGCTGCAAAACTGCCTCACTGAGTACCGGTGAATTGGCGACTAGCTTTACAGAAGTGTCATCGCCAGTTTTGGACCTATGCAGTTTGTCTCTGTCTTTATCCTTACATTTTTTCAGAAGATCGGTAGTCGGATGGCTTACCGAAGCCATTTCGGAATACAGAGATCGAGAACGAAAGTATTTACTTACAATAAGGGTCCAACGATGAATTGCTCAGGTGTTGAACAATGCACAAAACCGACAGCGAGGTACGTTGTGGTCTGGGCCTAAACAGGTGACGCAGTAGGAATGGAAATCTCAGTGTGGTATTTGGTTTCCACAAGTGAGACAATTGTTATCTTTTTCTGACATCAGTTAGAGCAAGAAAAAAGGATCCCCAATGGGGTATTTAACTTTAGAATACTTCAGGATGATTCAATTTTGGAAACGAAAACTAAGGTAGCAGCCACTCGGCACTAATGTGCAAACTACTTCTGCTTCGGGATCCTCGGCAAGAAAGACTGATGTATTGGCGTTGGCTGCCTGTTTTTATACCCCTGATGACCTGATGTCACTCCTGAAGCAACAGCAGCCGACGCAGAAATACTAAGGCTCTGGTATTCGGGCCAACTGAGGGCTACCCCTGGCAGGATAACCCAAGTGCAATGACTGCAACAGTGAAACACGAAGAACATCTTGAAGTATTTCCAAAGATTATGTGGTACTGTTTTGATTTTGTGGTAGGAAGGAAATGTGAAAAACTTTTTAAAGGTGTATAACTATAATGGGCATTAGCTAAGTAGTAATATTTGAAAATGAGTGGGTATAAAGTGAATTATGTTGTAGGATTAATTTGTAGATTGGTTTGTTTATAGGCATTAATAATATTAATAAAGATGCTACATATATGGTACCTAGATGAATGTAGTAGGTTGACGTATTATATATGCAGTATGTTGGTTTGTTGCTCTCAGGGGTGTTTATTTAGGTTATAAACAAATACAAATAAATACATAAATAGCAAGTATTTGGATACAATTAGGAACTGTAATTTTGGCGTTGTTTAGTTATAATATAATATTAGACCAGATAAGAAAAAGCATCTGATGCAAATGGCATAGGAGCTGTCAGCAGAATACAGAAAAGGCAGAAGACCCAGGTGGCTAGGGACAGGATAGGAGGATAGTGAAGCAGGAGACAAAATAATAGAGTGCTGCTGTGCTTGGGCAAGGGTACATGAGCCGTTACTGATCTGAGCAGACATTAGGAGCACATAAGTATCTTAGTTCTTACAACTGAACTGAAAGTGGAGCCTTGCTTTTCCTGTCTTAACACTGTATCCTACACATAACGACTGTGCAAGAAGCAAAATAACAGCAACAGTATTAAGATAATAACAAATTATAGGGTCTGTATCTTGGAGAGGTCACTATGCAATAATTCAAGCACTGTGCCATGTCAAGTGTAAGATGAAAAATCTATAAAAGCTGTCCCATACCAGATGCATGGCAGTCCTGCTGAAAAGGAAACACCTCTTGCTATAACAGCAAGGAGAAACACCGAACATAAAACAGTGCACGTAAATATACAGCAAACTTGGACCAGTAAAAAATGTAGGATTGCAAGAAATATATACTTTAGGTTATATGATACCAATAAGCTATCTAAAACAATTTCAAGACAATAATGCTTAAATAATAATAAGTTGAGCTACTTACATTTTTTTTCAAAAATAACAGCCAATCCACTTTGCATTAGACAAGGTGGGAACAATGCTAACGTGCACCGAAAAAGCCTGCATGTGGTCCCAAGGACACAAGCTATAATGTGAAGCCAGAAATAGTGCAGACAACTGTCTTTATCTATGGAGGTAGAAGAGACAATGTGAAAAACATAAAGGAGAAAGAGGCCAGTCACCACTGGAGTCCCTCAGGGCTCTGTACAAAGCCCACTTCTCTTTGCATCTACTTCTCGGATGTTAAAGCCAATATCAAAGGCCTCCAGCTAACCAAGTTTACAGATGATTGCAAACTGGGAGATGTCACTGAATCCCCCAAGATGAGAATACCCTTCAGGAAGGTATAACACAGAAAAATGGTTGGTGCCAAAGCCATGTCTCAAAACTCAATACCAAGAAATGCATTATAGCACCTTTTGGGAAGCTGGCTACCCCTGTTAACTACATCACCAATAAAACACCCCTAAAAGCTGATTCATTAGTCAGGGATTTTGGAAATCATGTAGATAGTAACCTAGCCTTCAACCAACATATGTCCAATGTATTAAGAAAATCCTTCTATGTTGCTCAACTTATAAGCATGGGTAGGGTATCTAGGTCCAGACAGCTCATTGTACCACTGTACTCTGCCCTCATCAGACCCATCATAGAGTAGAATGCCACCTTTGGTATGTACCTGACCAGACACATGCAGCAACTGGAATATCCACAAAGGTTCCTTACAAAAACAATACAGGGAATAAACACACTGTCCTATGTTGAATGCCTCAAAGCCCCTGTCTCTTTACTCAGTATCATACAGACTTGTGAGAGGTAATCTTTGCCTGGCATACAAGGCATCCCTAGAACCTGTTTTAATGAACCTTTTGCAAATCCTCAAAATAAACAATATCAGAACTACTAGATTTAAAGACCTACATTTTACTTGCAACATAAATAGGACATGTTGGAGAGACAGATATGTTTCTCAATGAATTCTCATTTTCTGGAACAGGCTCTCCATCCATTTGAAGCAGAGTTCCTAGTCACATTTGAGTTGCATGGCTAGGCTTATAAGGGCTCTTGTGGTCATTAGCCTAGTATACACCTATGAACCTATGACAAATAATAGGTTAAAGCAGGTTATTGTTATAGGTAAAGACGTGAGTAACAGGTATAACATGGGAGGGGGGAGAGCTTATAAGTTCTGATGCATTTTAATTGAAGCTGAGTGTCAGGATCATTACAACAAAAGTTAAAGTACTTATTACAGTCCTTGTGAGCACAGTACATCCACAATAGAAAGAATGCAAATGATGCAAACCAAACACAGTAAATATAACACAGTTTATATTTCCAGGAAGAGGGATAGAAAAGTTAATACAGAATGGAGGTGTAGGAAAGGCAGGTAGACTTTAACCTGTTGTGAAATTTGGTAGGAGTAAATATTAAGGGATGTGAGAAACAAGTGCCAGGTGGCGGAGGAGCTGTGGTGTAATAAAATGGAATTCAGCCAAAGGATACATGTCTCCTTTAAGAAAAAGAAGGAAAGAGTATGGCAAAATAAGACAATTAGCAAAGGTAAAACACAAGGTAAGGAGGGTAAATAGGGAATTAAGAGAGCTTATATGAGAATATTTGGTTGGGGTAAAGGTGAAAAAAGTGTTCAGTTTCATTGGGAAGTGGCAGCAAAGGTCTTCCCCCAAGATAAAACAGTATTAGAGAAGAAACTGGCTAGAGGCAAAAATGACAGATATATTATGTTTCACATGTAGGGTTGCCACCTTTCTACTGTGCCATTTCCTGACAAACAAGCCCCGCCCCATGCACAATCAAGCCACACCCATTCCCTTTAATAGCCACACCCCTTTACTCTAGCACCCTTCAGCACAATTCTTTAATATCACATACAGTTACCAATAAGTAGAAAAATGTGCAACGAGTCAAAAGTAAATTAAAAAAAACTTTATTTAGCAATACTTCATTCAAAGGTTCACTACATACAACAGTACATCACACACAAGCATGGGAAAACTAAGCCCAAGTCTAATATCACAGGTAGTACTAAAATGGAAATACAATTACTTAGATATTAAAAACACCAGTTCATTCAAAGCAGTACATTAAGGGTTCACCACACACAATAGTAAAAGAAAAGCAACTGTTTAAAGTATCTTCACAGGTTTTGCTAGAAATCATTGCTTATACTTGAAGCTATATTTGGCATTTGATCTAGCAGCCTCAAGTAATGGCTGGTTATTTCTCACAAATGAATAAAATTGCGAGCAACTCATGTTAAAGTTTAGCTTGACCTGCAACTCTGCCTTCACAATTGACACAAGCATTCTATTTCTTACATCAGTCCACGCATTCCCCATAAGTGAAAAACCCTTTCCACAAAGCTATTGCTGGGGGTATTGAAAGAGCAAACTGCACCAGTCTGTAAAGTGGCTTGCAGTCTGGAGCTTTACTAAAAAAAGTCACCCAGCGATCACTTACAGATGCCTCTGTCATCTGTAACAGGGCAGGCAATGCAGCAGTTAAAGTACAGTAGTCTGAGTAAAGTGCTTCAATGTCCACATCCAATTTGAAGAGGTCTGCAACTGTACGCAGTTCTGGCCAAGTTACAGGATGTTGGAGGCTGAGGACCTGCATAGCTTTAAAGGGACTATTATCATAGTCAAACCACTTCTGTAGGTAACAAAGTGCTTTACTGTAAAATCACAGAAGGTCCTACAGACCTGCTGTGCGACAGCTGGAGTAAAGTGCTGTAAGGCAGATGAAACTTTAGCACCAAAGAACTGGTCATCTAGCCTTCTCTGCAACTCATCTTTTAGACTTTTCATCACAGTGTACAACTCTGGAGCAGAGAGTGTTACTTTCAAGTTTTGCTATAGACTTGTGGAATACCTGCAGGATGTAGTGCATGAAATGTATGTAGCACTCTGCCTCCGAGACATCCCCACTGATGCCATCCTCATCGGCCTCCACAAATTTCCAGATAAGGGGGTGACAGTCCTCAGGCCCTTGACTAATAAAATAACTTTTAATAGCAGGCCAACATTCTACCAGCCTTGCCACAGCTGGGAACAAAGACAGCCACCTTGTTACAACATGCTGCATTATTTCGTTAAAGTTCTAGTCTAGGAAAGAATAGAAGCCTTTCAACAGTGCCATTTTTTTAGCAGATGCTGAAAACTCACTATGTTCTTTCAAAACCAGAGTCTCCACATCAAACTTTGCAAGGGCCTTGCTTGCATGCTTGGCACAGTTATGTATTACATGGCATAAACAGTTTGCTGCAATGATGTGAGGCACCTCAGATTTCAAACTTTTAAAAACAGACCTGTGCTTTCCATAATTGACTGAGGCATTGTCTGCAGCATAGCTAGCAATGTTTTGTACTTTGAGGCCTTTATGCACAAGGATGTCCTTTATTCTAGTAAAGATACATTCAGAACTTTCGTTATGATCCTCATAGAAATCAAGGAGTTTCTGTTGTGCCATGGGTGTGAGTAAAGTACTGAATAACTAAAGGGAACATTTTTCTGTTCCCTTTATTGGATGCATCTGATCCCACTGAGAAATAGGAATTGCCAAGTTCCTGCAGAAGGAGCTTATTTATTTATTTATTTATTTATTTATTTTATTTTACATTTGTTAACCGGGAGAGTCCGACTGGATACATGTCCATTTTCAGCGGAGGCCCGGGGAGAAAAGCTCCAGGTACATAACAGACATATGAACATTGTTAATGCAAAAAAGGAAGATAGTTGAGTTCTAAATGCAATATAAAGATACATCACATCTTGGGAAAAAAATAACAGCAGCATATAAAAAAAACATAGGTCAGTTACAAAGGCGAGGCACCTTGTTAAAAAATGGTTAAGGATAGTGAGGTAAGAAGGGTAAATTATACTGGTTAATCAGGTTTGGAACAGGGACATTGCCAGAGAGTATTGAGATGGGGTTTAAGCTTTTTTGTATTGTAGGAGTGAAGGTTCTGAGGTGAGCATGGTGGGTAGGGAGTTCCACATTTTACCTACAAAGTTTGAGAATAGAGAATCCCCAGCAGAATTATTGGCTTTGGTAGTTTGAGCTAAGATCTTATTGGAGGAGCATAAAGATTGCAAGTTAATATAGGGGTGAATGATGTTTTTCAGAGCTGGTGTTTTCTCTGGGTGATACAGTATCTGGTGAGCCGTTTTGAGTTGGTTGAAATGGAGTTGGCTGGAAAACTCTAACCACCCTAGTTGCTTCAAGTTAGTGCAGTGGTGCATTCTAAAGGGGGAATTTGTGGCAAATCTAGCTATGTGATTGTAACAAGAAGCAAGTTTGTTAAGGGTTGTCTTGTTTAGGTTTGTAAAAAGGGGGGAGGCATAGAAAAGAGTTGATAGTAGGTGTTTGCTGGCAATTGTAATTTTAGCTTAAGGAGTGAGAAAGTGTTTTACTTTATAGAGAGAGCCAAGCTTTTTATTGACGGTTTTGATGGTTAGATTGAAATGGGTGTCAAATTTAAGGGAGTTATCAGTGGTAGCACCTAATAGCTTTGTGTGAGCTTCTGGTGATATAGTGATTCCATTGGAGGATGTAATAGAGAAGGTGGGGGGAAGAGTCTTGTTAGTGGGTGAGAAAGTAAGTAGTTTTGTTTTGTTGGGGTTGAGAACTAGTTGACGACTTGAGAACCATTTTTCTATTAGGTTGAAGGTGTCTTGGGTTGAAGCAGTGAGGTCTGCCAGGTTGGAGGCAGTGCTGATGATAGTCGAATCATCTGCATATTGAATGCATGTGGCATGGGGGGTGATTGTGGGCAGGTCATTAACAAAGATGGTGAAGAGAAGAGGGCCAAGAATAGATCCTTGGGAACTCCAAGTGTAACAGGTAGGCATGTGGATAATTTGTCCTGCCATAGAACAGCCTGTTGCCTATTGGACAGGTAGGATTGGAACCATTTCAGCGTGGAATTACTGAGTGATAGTTTTTTTAATGTATGGAGGAGTTGAATGTGGTTCACCATATCAAAGAGCCTTGGAGAGGTCTAAGAAAAGAGCAGATGATAGTTTATTATTGTTTCTGAAGTTATTGATGGTATTAGAAAAGGATAGTAGGGCTGATGTGGTACTGTGATTTGGCCTGAAGCCATGTTGGGAGTTGGCTAGAATTTTATTTTTGGTGAGGTGTTCCATCAGTTGTTTGTGGACACACTTTTCCATAATTTTGGCCAGGGGTGAGAGTATAGCTATAGGTCTGTAGTTGGTTAGCTCTAGTGAGCTACCACCTTTATGGAGAGGAATAATGTGGGACATTTTCCATATGGAGGGGATGAAGGCTTCTGACAAGGTACGGTTTATGATTATGGAGACGGGATAGGAAATGGCCTCAGCTGCTTTTTGCAGAAACTCAAGGTCAGTTGGGAGAAGGTCAGCTGCTAGCTTAGTGGGTTTTAGTGTTTTAAGAAGAGATGTTATAGAGGATATGGGTACTGGATCGAAGGTAAATAGATGATCTGATGTAGTTGTAGTATTCTGCTGGCATGGGTAGTGGAGTGGGCTGGTTGTTTGTTTGAATTGTGTGGCCAGGGATTGTATAGTTTCTGTGAAGAAACTATTGAATGTGTTAGCAATGTTTACAGGGCACTGTTGTTTGCAAGTTGTTGGAGTGGGGGTGGTTGCCTGGCCTGGGTGCAGGAGCTTGTTTAAGCCTGCCCAGAATTTTTGTGGATTATTAAGGTGTTTGTGTTGGAGGTGGAGGAAGAAGTTTTTTATCATTTAAGATCATTCTTTTAGTTTCATTTCTAAGTTGCGGAAGGTTTGGTGGGAGTCTGGGTCTTTAGAGGTGCAGCCATGTGACCCACATCTTGTTTCTAGATAGGATTTTGGATTTTGTTTCCTTAGAGAGCCATGGTGTGGTTTTGGTTTTAGTTCTAATGGACCGTATTGGAGCATGGGAATCTAGAATCTTGAGGAAGGTGGTGTTGAAGTAGATAACTGCCTCTTCAAGAGGAAGAGACTTGAGTATTGTCCAGTTGTGGGCTTTACGTTCAGTTTGAAAAATGGAAGTTGAATTTATTATTGTTCCTGATTTTTTATGGTTGTAAGAAGGGGGGTGATTTTCTTGAATTTGATAACATAGGTAAGTAAGTGATCACTCATGTCCTCTGGGTGAGTACCTGCTGAGTATTGGTCAGGATCTTTATTAGTAAGGATCCAGTCCAGGATGCTGTCTTTGTTTTGGGGTTTACCTAGTCTGGTAGGAGTGGATATGAGCTGAGAAAAGCCATGTAGATTTATGCTGCTAGATGGGGAGCTAGATGAGAAGGAATTCCAATCGATGTTGAAGTCACCTAACACTATGGATTCCTGGGGGTGAGTTTGAGTTAACCAGTGGAGAAAGTCCTCTAAGGTTTTGTTATTATTGTTGCCTGGGGGGATGTAAATACATGCTATATTTATGCTTTTATGTTTGTTTGGTTGAAGTTTTACAAGTAGAATTTCGGCATTGTTTGTTAGGAGGGTTGTGGAGAGGCAAGGGAGATTTGTAATGTATTTTTGTAGAGTATGGCTACACCGCCACCTTTGAGTTATTCGGTCTGCTCTTAGTATATCATACCCTGGTGGGATTATCTGTGTGTCTTTCGTACTTGGTTTAAGCCAGGTTTCTGTGAGACATAGTAGGTCTGGGGAACAAGTAGCTAAAAGGGCATGTAGGTTGTGAATCTTATTGTTTACACTTCTGATGTTTAGATGACAGGTCAGAAGAGAGTTAAGGGGTCTAGAGTTTAGATTGAGAAGTGGAGGGGAGGATAGGGTGGAATTAGAATTGAGTGGAGGGGAAGAGCTAGGGTTGGGGTGGATATCACCATCTGTGGCTAGTCTAGTGGTAATGAATTTGAGGGCTTTGAGTAGAAGTTTGTAGTAATGTTTATCATTTGGCCTAATATTGGTAGGTTTGATAATTACATAGCATTCGAGTTCTAACAAGGAGGGTGAGTAGGGAGTTGAGTCATGGCCTCTGTTGTTAATTATGGGGGAGGGGTTGGTTTGGTAGCCTGGGTGGTGGAAGCCTATGTAAGACCAGGTTTCATATAGGGTAGCTAGGTAAGGGACAAGTAGGAGGAGAAAAAGAGTTAGTATGATAAGCTTCCTGGGTGGTGTCATATTCTGTTTGAGGGCGGTAGTGAGGTACAGGAAGTTAGTGGACAGTAGGGGGAGTGGTTTGAGGTTATAAAAGGACGAGTACTGGGGGCGGGTGAGAATAGGGGGCGGAGCGGGGTTTACACTAAGCCACTAGAGCCCAGGTTTCAAGATGTAACTCCTGAATAATTAACTTGCAGGTGAGTAATCTCGTCTAAACAAACATCAGGTTCAATTCCTATGCTTTGGGAGCTTGTTTTTAAAATTTTATAGCTGTTTGCCTTAGTTTTAGAGTGTGTTCTGTAGTTTAAGTGGAGTATATGCAAACAAGCTTGGATTTTTTGTTTGGGTAAGCCTAGGGAGATTTGTGCTAGTGCTGAGGACCCTTAAATAATACTTTACTTTAAAGTCTATACTAAAATGACCAGATAATGACCTGTTTTGTTTTTACAGGTTGTGGGCAATAGTAGAGTAGTCGCTTGAAAAGGGCGAAGTTCGTTTCTGCCTCACGCTGTGCAGGGGAAGACCTGGGAGGGATAGAGAGAGAGCTTGACTTCAGAGGAAGTCAGAAGCAGCTGTGTAGCTTAAACAACATTAGACTACCCGAGGAAACCCTAAACTATGTTAGTAAAATCTTTACATATAGCAAAAATCATTATAAGGAGCTCCTCTGAATGAGGTGCAAGTACATTCATGACAATACTCTCAGATTTTGTCTTCCCACAGGTGAATTTCGAAGCCAAAGTAGAATCAGGGAAGACTGTCGGTGCCAGCTTACCTCCACACTCTATGGATACATATGAGTGACCATGTTTCACTCCATGATAGACTGCTGTCACTTTAGCTGCAGTGACTTTGGAAGCTTCACTGGTTACACTACTTGGCTGAATAAACTTGGTCATTACGAGGTTCTGCCTCTAGAGCCGAAGGCTTTGCTGATGTTTGTCTAACTTCTGATGGCTTTTCAATGCCTTTTCCCCATCCCATTTTACAGTGAAAATTATTCCACAGGATGTGCACTTTGCCATGGCATCTGCATTTGGAACAGGTCACACCCATGAGTAGCTTTGCTCCCACACCTTATTATAACTGCAGAAAAACCTCTTAGGAGATGCGCTTTCAGCCTCTTCTTGATGATCCATTGACCTTTTCCTGAACATGATTCGTGCAGGATCCTTGCTCAACACTACAATAAACCAAAACAGCTATTAATAGAAAACCAAAACACTTGTGACCAACACCAGTGCCTGGTGGGGCATGTGTCAGTCAGTAGCCACTAGCCAGAGTTCACATTCACATGTGAATCTCCAGACTTTCACACCGTAGTAATACCAAGTTGGTATAGGGAAAAAAAAATGAGACTCCTCATGAAAAATGAGTGAAGGTAAAGCAATGAAAGGCAGAAGCAACTCCTATCTGAGGGACTTTCTGCAGCTGTTACACATGAACCTGGTGTGACAGCAGAATATGCACAGAAGGCATTCAACTGTGTGTAAAACACATGGGTCAGACACTACAGCAATGCACCAAATTAAGACCCTCTACTTTTATGTAGAACCCAGTGCAAAAGTTATCCAGCTGAGTCTGAACACATTTTTTTTGAAAGGGGTTTGGGTGGGATTCTTAGCTGTAGTTGCATTTTATTCCTCTGGGTCCTTGGGAGATGACCACTGGGTCAACAGTAGGATTTTTGAAGAAATTTGTGAGAGTCGGTACTCTCTGGTACCTGTCTGATTTCTTTGGAGCAGAATTGAGAAAGTATCAGGAGTTAGACTGGATTCCATAAGGACAGCATCCACAACATCCAGAACAGGAGGGATAGCTAGGGGTCTGTGCTGTGGTAAATCTAAAAATTCCCTGAGTTTCTTTTTGGACTGAGGAAAAGGGAATGTCTTCATATTCAGAAACCTCAGAGTCGTTGGACTCTTGTTCAGATAAAGCTGTTGGGGACAAGTCTCTTTTTCTTTTAGCAGGGGAAGGCTGGCTTCCCCTAATCAGCATGATCAGGTCTTCTGCCATTTTAAGCATCTGAGACTGTGGCAAGGAAGCAGGCACTTGAGTTTGGGTCGTTGGTTTTTAGGTGTAGCTCGTACTCTTGGCCTTAGAAACTCAGTCATTTTAGAAAGAACTGAAGACGTGAAAGAAGTCGTCAGTATGTGTCGAATATTGGTAATGTGAAGAACTTCCTCAGAAGCCGGTGCCTGCACAGCGGCTTTGGACCCATCCAAGGTAGAGACAGCCGCAGGTTTCGTGATCAAGAAAGTCTTGCTGCATACCAGTCTCCGAACGGGTCTCGGTAGTGGCCTGCGAATCCATTGAAGTGAGCATCAGGGGCTACAAAACTGCCTCACTGAGTACCGGTGAACTGGCTACTAGCTTAACGGAAGTGTCATCGGCAGTTTTGGACCTATGCAGTTTGTCTCTGTCTTTATCCTTACATTTTTTTGGAAGATCGGTAGTCGGATGGCTTACCGAAGCCATTTCGGAATACAGAGATCGAGAACGAAAGTATTTAGTTACAATAAGGGTCCGACGATGAATAGCTCGGGTGTTGAACAATGCACAAAACCGACAGCGAGGTATGTTGTGGTCTGGGCCTAAACAGGTGACGCAGTAGGAATGGAAATCTCAGTGTGGTATTTGGTTTCCACAAGCGAGACAATTGTTATCTTTTTCTGACATTGGTTAGAGCAAGAAAAAAGGATCCCCAATGGGGTATTTAACTTTAGAAGACTTCAGGATGATCCAATTTCGGAAACGAAAACTAAGGTAGCAGTCAACCGGCACTCGTGCAAACTACTTCTGCTTCGGGCTCCTCGGCAAGAAAGACTGATGTAATGGCGTCGGCTGCCTGTTTTTATACCCCTGATGACCTGATGTCAGTCCTGAAGCAACAGCAACCGACGCAGAAATACTAAGGCTCTGGTATTCGGGCCAACTGAGTGCTACCCCTGGCAGGATAAGCCAAGTGCGATGACTGCAACAGTGAAACACGAAGAACATCTTGAAGTATTTCCAAAGATTATGTGGTACTGTTTTGATTTTGTGGTAGGAAGGAAATGTGAAAAACTTTTTAAAGGTGTATAACAATAATGGGCATTAGCTAAGTAGTAATATTTGAAAATGAGTGGGTATAAAGTGAATTATGTTGTAGGATTAATTTGTAGATTGGTTTGTTTATAGGCATTAATAATATTAATAAAGATGTTACATATATGGTACCTAGATGAATGTAGTAGGTTGATGTAATATATATGCAGTATGTTGGTTTGTTGCTCTCAGGGGTGTTTATTTAGGTTATAAACAAATACAGATAAATACATAAATAGCAAGTATTTGGATACAATTAGGAACTGTAATTGTGGCGTTGTTTAGTTATAATATAATATTAGACCAGATAAGAAAAAGCATCTGCTGCAAATGGCATAGGAGCTGTCAGCAGAATACAGAAAAGGCAGAAGACCCAGGTGGCTAGGGACTGGATAGGAGGATAGTGAAGCAGGAGACAAAATAATAGAGTGCTGCTGTGCCTGGGCAAGAGTACACGAGCCGTTACTGATCTGAGCAGACATTAGGAGCACATAAGTTTCTTAGTTCTTACAACTGAACTGAAAGTGGAGCCTTGCTTTTCCTGTCTTAACACTGTATCCTATACATAAAGACTGTGCAAGAAGCAAAATAACAGCAACAGTATTAAGATAATAACAAATGATAGGGTCTGTATCTTGGAGAGGTCACTATGCAATAATTCAAGCACTGTGCCATGTCAAGTGTAAGATGAAAAATCTATAAAAGCTGTCCCATAACAGACGCATGGCAGTCCTGCTGAAAAGGAAACACCTCTTGCTATAACAGCAAGGAGAAACACCGAACATAAAACAGTGCACGTAAATATACAGCAAACTTGGACCAGTAAAAAATGTAGGATTGCAAGAAATATATACTTTAGGTTATATGATACCAATAAGCTATCCAAAACAATTTCAAGACAATAATGCTTAAATAATAATAAGTTGAGCTACTTACATTTTTTTTCAAAAATAACAGCCGATCCACTTTGCATTAGACAAGGTGGGAACAATGCTAACGTGCACCGAAAAAGCCTGCATGTGGTCCCAAGGACACAAGCTATAATGTGAAGCCAGAAATAGTGCAGACAACTGTCTTTATCTGTGGAGGTAGAAGAGACAATGTGAAAAACATAAAGGAGAAAGAGGCCAGTCACCACTGGAGTCCCCCAGGGCTCTGCACAAAGCCCACTTCTCTTTGCATCTACTTCTCGGATGTTAAAGCCAATATCAAAGGCCTCCGGCTAACCAAGTTTACAGATGATTGCAAACTGGGAGATGTCACTGAATCCCCCAAGATGAGAATACCCTTCAGGAAGGTATAACACAGAAAAATGGTTGGTGCCAAAGCCATGTCTCAAAACTCAATACCAAGAAATGCATTATAGCACCTTTTGGGAAGCTGGCTACCCCTGTTAACTACATCACCAATAAAACACCCCTAAAAGCTGATTCATTAGTCAGGGATTTTGGAAATCATGTAGATAGTAACCTAGCCTTCAACCAACATATGTCCAATGTATTAAGAAAATCCTTATATGTTGCTCAACTTATAAGCATGGGTAGGGTATTGAGGTCCAGACAGCTCATTGTACCACTGTACTCTGCCCTCATCAGACCCATCATAGAGTAGAATGCCACCTTTGGTATGTACCTGACCAGACACATGCAGCAACTGGAATATCCACAAAGGTTCCTTACAAAAAGAATACAGGGAATAAACACACTGTCCTATGTTGAATGCCTCAAAGCCCCTGTCTCTTTACTCAGTATCATACAGACTTGTGAGAGGTAATCTTTGCCTGGCATACAAGGCATCCCTAGACCCTGTTTTAATGAACCTTTTGCAAATCCTCAAAATAAACAGTATAAGAACTACTAGATTTAAAGACCTACATTTTACTTGCAAGATAAATAGGACATGTTGGAGAGACAGATATGTTTCTCAATGAATTCTCATTTTCTGGAACAGGCTTTCCATCCATTTGAAGCAGAGTTCCTACCTATCCTTATTTAAGTGCAACTTGAACCAGAAATTCACCTGTTGTCTGGCAACTATGAATCTGATGGACAGAGGCAGTCAGTAAATCACCTCCTATATAAATCAAATTTGTGAGTCACATTTGGGTTGCATGGCTAGGCTTATAAGGGCTCTTGTGGTCATTAGCCTAGTATACACCTATGAACCTATGACAAATAATAGGTTAAAGCAGGTTATTGTTATAGGTAAAGACATGAGTAACAGGTATAACTTGGGAGGGGGGAGAGCTTATAAGTTCTGATGCATTTTAATTGAAGCTGAGTGTCAGGATCATTACAACAAAAGTTAAAGTACTTATTACAGTCCTTGTGAGCACAGTACATCCACAATAGAAAGAATGCAAATGATGCAAACCAAACACAGTAAATATAACACAGTTTATATTTCCAGGGAGAGGGATAGAAAAGTTAATACAGGATGGAGGTGTAGGAAAGGCAGGCAAACTTTAACCTGTTGTGAAATTTGGTAGGAGTAAATATTAAGGGATGTGAGAAACAAGTGCCAGGTGGCGGAGGAGCTGTGGTGTAATAAAATGGAATTCAGCCAAAGGATACATGTCTCCTTTAAGAAAAAGAAGGAAAGGGTATGGCAAAATAAGACAATTAGCAAAGGTAAAACACAAGGTAAGGAGGGTAAATAGGGAATTAAGAGAGCTTATATGAGAATATTTGGTTGGGGTAAAGGTGAAAAAAGTGTTCAGTTTCATTGGGAAGTGGCAGCAAAGGTCTTCCCCCAAGATAAAACAGTATTAGAGAAGAAACTGGCTAGAGGCAAAAATGACAGATATAGTATGTTTCACATGTAGGGTTGCCACCTTTCTACTGTGCCATTTCCTGACAAACAAGCCCCGCCCCATGCACAATCAAGCCACACCCATTCCCTTTAATAGTCACACCCCTTTACTCTAGCACCCTTCAGCACAATTCTTTAATATCACATACAGTTACCAATAAGTAGAAAAATGTGCGAGTCAAAAGTAAATTAAAAAAAACTTTATTTAGCAATACTTCATTCAAAGGTTCACTACATACAACAGTACATCACACACAAGCATGGGAAAACTAAGACCAAGTCTAATATCACAGGTAGTACTAAAATGGAAATACAATTACTTAGATATTAAAAACACCAGTTCATTCAAAGCAGTACATTAAGGGTTCACCACACACAATAGTAAAAGAAAAGCAACTGTTTAAAGTATCTTCACAGGTTTTGCTAGAAATCATTGCTTATACTTGAAGCTATATTTGGCATTTGATCTAGCAGCCTCAAGTAATGGCTGGTTATTTCTCACAAATGAATAAAATTGCGAGCAACTCATGTTAAAGTTTAGCTTGACCTGCAACTCTGCCTTCACAATTGACACAAGCATTCTATTTCTTACATCAGTCCACGCATTCCCCATAAGTGAAAAAACCCTTTCCACAAAGCTATTGCTGGGGGGGATTGAAAGAGCAAACTGCACCAGTCTGTAAAGTGGCTTGCAGTCTGGAGCTTTACTAAAAAAAAGTCACCCAGCGATCACTTACAGATGCCTCTGTCATCTGTAACAGAGCAGAACAATGCAGCAGTTAAAGTACAGTAGTCTGAGTAAAGTGCTTCAATGTCCACATCCAATTTGAAGAGGTCTGCAACTGTACGCAGTTCTGGCCAAGTTACAGGATGTTGGAGGCTGAGGACATGCATAGCTTTAAAGGGACTATTATCATAGTCAAACCACTTCTGTAGGTAACAAAGTGCTTTACTGTAAAAATCACAGAAGGTCCTACAGACCTGCTGTGCGACAGCTGGAGTAAAGTGCTGTAAGGCAGATGAAACTTTAGCACCAAAGAACTGGTCATCTAGCCTTCTCTGCAACTCATCTTTTAGACTTTTCATCACGGTGTACAACTCTGGAGCAGAGAGTGTTGCTTTCAAGTTTTGCTATAGACTTGTGGAATACCTGCAGGATGTAGTGCATGAAATGTATGTAGCACTCTGCCTCCGAGACATCCCCCACTGATGCCATCCTCATCGGCCTCCACAAATTTCCAGATAAGGGGATGACAGTCCTCAGGCCCTTGACTAATACAATAACTTTTAATAGCAGGCCAACATTCTACCAGCCTTGCCACAGCTGGGAACAAAGACAGCCACCTTGTTACAACATGCTGCATTATTTCCTTAAAGTCCTAGTCTAGGAAAGAATAGAAGCCTTTCAACAGTGCCATTTTTTTAGCAGATGCTGAAAACTCACTATGTACTTTCAAAACCAGAGTCTCCACATCAAACTTTGCAAGGGCCTTGCATGCTTGGCACAGTTATGTATTACATGGCATAAACAGTTTGCTGCAATGATGTGAGGCACCTCAGATTTCAAACTTTTAAAAACAGACCTGTGCTTTCCATAATTGACTGAGGCATTGTCTGCAGCATAGCTAGCAATGTTTTGTACTTTGAGGCCTTTATGCACAAGGATGTCCTTTATTCTAGTAAAAGATACATTCAGAACTTTCGTTATGATCCTCATAGAAATCAAAGAGTTTCTGTTGTGTGCTATGGGTGTGAGTAAAGTACTGAATAACTAAAGGGAACATTTTTCTGTTCCCTTTATTGGATGCATCTGATCCCACTGAGAAATAGGAATTGCCAAGTTCCTGCAGAAGGAGCTCCTCTGAATGAGGTGCAAGTACATTCATGACAATACTCTCAGATTTTGTCTTCCCACAGGTGAATTTCGAAGCCAAAGTAGAATCAGGGAAGACTGTCGGTGCCAGCTTACCTCCACACTCTATGGATACATATGAGTGACCATGTTTCACTCCATGATAGACTGCTGTCACTTCAGCTGCAGTGACTTTGGAAGCTTCACTGGTTACACTACGTGGCTGAATAAACTTGGTCATTACGAGGTTCTGCCTCGAGCTGAAGGCTTTGCTGATGTTTGTCTGACTTCTGATGGCTTTTCAATGCCTTTTCCCCATCCCATTTTACAGTGAAAATTGTTCCACAGGATGTGCACTTTGCCATGGCATCTGCATTTGGAACAGGTCACACCCATGAGTAGCTTTGCTCCCACACCTTATTATAACTGCAGAAAAACCTCTTAGGAGATGCGCTTTCAGCCTCTTCTTGATGATCCATTGACCTTTTCCTGAACATGATTCGTGCAGGATCCTTGCTCAACACTACAATAAACCAAAACAGCTATTAATAGAAAACCAAAACACTTGTGACCAACACCAGTGCCTGGTGGGGCCTGTGTCAGTCAGTAGCCACTAGCCAGAGTTCACATTCACATGTGAATCTCCAGACTTTCACACCGTAGTAATACCAAGTTGGCATAGGGAAAAAAAAATGAGACTCCTCATGAAAAATTAGTGAAGGTCAAGCAATGAAAGGCAGAAGCAACTCCTGTCTGAGGGACTTTCTGCAGCTGTTACACATGAACCTGGTGTGACAGCAGAATATGCACAGAAGGCATTCAACTGTGTGTAAAACACATGGGTCAGACACTATAGCAATGCACCAAATTAAGACCCTCTACTTTTATGTAGAACCCAGTGCAAAAGTTATCCAGCTGAGTCTGAACACAGCAAGAAAGTTCAGGCATACTGTGGACTGACAAGATAAAGATGAAATACATGGCAGCTCAGCAATACATGGCAGCTCAGCAATCATACCCTCTGGCTACAACTGTAATAACTTGCATAAAGAAAAACAGGACATAGTGTGGGCCGACGCAATGATAAACATGAAATATGTAACTCAGCAATCATAATACCCTCTAGCTGCAACAATAATAACTTGCATAGCGATAAGAGACCGTATGGACAGACATGATAAAGACGAATTCCGTAGCCCCACAGTATTCCAAATGCAACACCCCATATTAAGTGCAATTTCTCTTAAAAGCACAGAGACCAGTCAACTTGGGGCTGGTTTCTCCCCTCTTCCACTCCAGATCCCCACCACCACCTCCCACTGGCACAGTTAGAGTTGAGCATAGTGGCCAAGTGAAGACCTCCAGCACCCTATTTATCAAACAGTGCTTTGGGACCCTGCTCAAGCAGTTGAGACACACTTGAGGTCTGATTTAAATACACAAGGGAAAGGCTGGCACAAGTTTACTAACTATGCCCCCCTTTTCCCCAGACTACAACGTAATCATTGCCAGCTACTCCTTATAAGCAACTTTAAGGCCCTAACAAAGTGTGTTCAGTCTTACTGTGCAATAGTAATAAACATTGCTAGTTTGACCAATGCCAAGGTAGAGTGGCCCAGTGTCTCTAAATAAATATTTAAGTAGTCAAAACTTAAATATCTACACAACAAAACATTAGAAAATATCCAGTGTATATTCACTGTAACAAGCTCAAAACCACATGAAATATTTCACATTGACAGTCCCAAAGAAAAGCAACTACATTAAGTATTGCTATATACCCAAGACACCTAGAAAGAAAAACAGGTCAAGGTAAACATCACGGTGATGACAGACTAGAAAAGACAGTTCTACAGTCCAGGCATCCTATACAAATCATGTAGTCATTATATATTCACTGTAACATCAAACGAACTAAGCCTTGGTATAGACGGTATACCCTAGAAAACACAGATAAAAGGTAAACAGTTGTGATGACAAGCTAGACAAAGAGCTACATTTAAGCCTCACTATAATACGAAGACTGTACACCCTAGACATAGACACCCTAGAAAGAAACACAGGTCAAGGTAAACATCACGGTGATGACAGACTAGAAAAGACAGATCTACAGTCCAAGCATCTTATACAAATCATGTAGTCATTATATATTCACTGTAACCAAGTCCAAAACCAGATGAAATATTTAAAACATTGCAGTAAAAACAGCCTTGGTATACCCTAGAAAATGCAGATCAAGGTAAACATAGCAGTGATGACTAGAGAAATGATAGTTCTACAATCATAGCTCTACAATCATAGCAAGAACCCTATATAACTCAGTATACATTCACTATCAAAGTGCACCCACAGGAAAAATAATAAATCAAAGTGCACCCACATGAAAATAATAAATCAAAGTGCACCCACATGAAAAATAGTTGCACAAACTGCAGTTAAAAACAGCCAAACAAACCCTTCCTATATATATTTGCAGACAGTATACTAGAAACTACAGATAAAGAATAAGGTAGATGTGGTGATTACAAACTAGAAATTGTTCTAGTTAATGTGGTGTATTCAATGGACTGTGCTATCTTGCCGTAGCTAGTGTTCTGTGGGGGCGGGGGAACGTGCATGATATAAAGGCTGCGAGACAGGAAGTTGGGGCATTGCATTGCATGTATGTTGGCCGGTCAATAAAGCTTGGAGTTGGTACCAACTGCACACCATTGTTTCGCGTCTTCTTTTAAGGTAAAAGAATACGACATGGTGTCAGAAGTGCTGTGTGGCTGTGCTTGGGAGTGCTGACTTTTTGTTGAAGATTGTCACGAGGCCAAGTGGTGTGGAAGCGGACATGTCGGATGACGAGAATGGTCGGCAGCCACGTGCTAGGATCAATATGGCGACCAGTGCTCCCAATGCTCGTTCAGCATCCAGCCGCCAGAACCCTTTGACTTCTCCAAACCCCACGAATGGACACGGTGGATACGCGGTTTGAGCAGTTCCGGCAGGCCAGTAACTTATCTTCCAACCCAGAGGGAACCAGGTGAACACCCTGATATACTGCATGGGCGATGAGGCAGATGATGTCTTGAGAGGCCTCAAGCTAACCGAGGCTGAGCACCAGGAGTATGCTAAAGTGAAGGAGGGTTTGAAAAGTTCTTTATTGTCAAAAGAACATTGTGTATGAGCGTGCGATTTAATATGAGGAAACAAGAACTGAATGAGACTGTTGATGCTTTTGTTACTGCCTTGCATGCTTTAGCGAACACTGCAATTATGGGACGTTACATGACGAGCTTATAAGGGATAGAATTGTTGTGGGCCTAGCAGATACTAGACTGTCTGGCGGATGCAGATGGAAAAAGAGTTGGACTTAGAGAGGGCTGTAAATATGGCCAGACAGTCGGAGGAGGTTAAGAAGCAGCAAACGGCCTTGCGGTGTGACAGTCCGCCTTGCAGTATAATGTGAGCGTTGTGCAGTCACCACGGACACCAGGCGCAGAACCCGGAGGCTCGAAAAGTTGGGGCAAGGCTTTGGCGCCAAATTTTCAGCGCCAGCAGCAAAAGAGTAAGCCGGCTCCACTCTCGCTGTGTTACAGGTGTGGGGGGCCATTCCACCATAGACTCCTATGCCCGACTGTTGCAAGATGTAAACTTGTGTGGGAAGAAGGGCCACTACCAGCGGGTTTGCCGACAGTCCAAGGCAGTGCAGAGTATTGAGGAAGATGAGGAGCCGGGGGGGCGTGATGAACAGGGGTTCTTCCTTGGCTCTGTCTCTTCCGGGAACCATTCTTGGATTGTGGAGGTGCAAATACGGGGCACACCTATGACTTTCAAGCTTGACACGGGGCAGATGTCACTGTTATCTCCAAGTCAAAGCTGCACAACCTGTTCCGTGGGAGGGACGGACCTGTTCTCCAACCGGCGGAGAAACCCTTGCTGGGGCCTGGAGGGCGCCATTGGTGGTTATAGGATCCTTGGAGCTTCAGCTCAGTTACGGACATAGACAGACATGCGAGAAAGTGTATGTTGTGCAGGGACTCCATGCCGCTTTTGGGCCTTCCTGCTATTTTGGGACTGGGTCTCTTGAAACGTGTTGACACTATCACCATGGCGTCTTTGAAGGCCTCTTACCCGGAGTTGTGCTCTGGGTTGGGGGTAGTGCAGCGGAAATACCACATAAAGCTTCAACCAAAGGCGGTGCCTTATTCCCTGAAGACCCCCAGGAGGATACCACTGCCATTGATGGGGAAAGTGAAAGAGGAGCTAAAGAGGATGGAGGCGCTGGGCGTTGTTACCAGAATGGAAGAGCCTACCGATTGGTGTGCAGGCATGGTGGTAGTCCCAAAGAAGGACAGTAACAGGTTGAGACTATGTGTAGACTACACTAAGCTGAATGAATCATTATGCAGAGAAAGGTTCGTGCTGCCCTCGGTTGAGCAGAGTCTTGGGATGCTTGCTGGGGCGAAGGTGTTTAGCAAGCTGGATGCCAATATGGGATTTTGGCAAATTCCTTTGTCGGAGAGTCGCTTACCACATTCATAACCCCTTTTGGCGTTTCTGCTTTAACCGCCTTCCCTTTGGCATTAACTCTGCACCGGAACACTTTCAGCATGATGACAGAGGTCATTGAAGGACTAGAGGGTGTGATTTGTCACATAGGCGATGTGTTGGTCTGGGGGCGTTGCCAGGAGGAGCACGATGCCCGACTTCATGTGGTACTTAAGAGGCTGGAAGAAGCTGGTATTACGTTGAATATAGAGAAATGTGACCTGTCGAGAGGCACAGTGACCTTCTTGGGCCATGTCATTACGAGTTGGGTATAAGCCGGATCCAAGGCGGACCGCGTCCATCACGGAGATGAAAGCAACTGCTACAGTGGGAGCACTCAGAAGTTTCCTGGGCATGGTAAATCAGGTGGGAAACTTCATCCCTCATTTGGCTGAGAGGATAGAGCTTTGAGAGACCTATTATCAAAAGAATAGCTGGTACTGGGGTGGGATCAGGAGAGGCATTCAATGATTTAAAAGAGGCAATCACCTCACCCCCAGTTCTGGCTGTGTATGACCCGAAGAGAGATACGAAGGTTTCCGCAGATGCATCATCCTTTGGGTTGGGAGTGTGTTGCAGCAACAATGGGAGGATGGCTGGAGACCCGTGGCATATGCATCGAGGTCACTCTCACCCACAGAGCAACGATATGCCCAGGTCGAAAAGGAGGCTTTGGCGTCTACCTGGGCATGTGAGCAGCTTCGAGATTACCTATTGGGCAAATCATTTTGTCTAGAGACTGATCACAAACCCCTGGTCTCACTGCTGGGCGGCCAGGCGTTGGATCTTTACCGCCTAGAATTCAGCGCTTCCGGATGAGGCTGATGCAGTTTTCATACGGTGCAGTATGCTCCAGGGAAATCACTGTGGGTGGCAGATGCCCTGTCACGTTCTCCACTTAAAACCAGGCTAACCCCAGAGGAGACAGAGTTAATGGAGGATCGGATATCTACGTGCATAGTATTGTGGAAAACATGCATGTGAAGCCATCCTTCCTCCAAACCCTGGGAGCAGCTGAAAGCGGACAGTGTGTGTGTCTTGGTCATGGACTTGTGCAGCCAGGGGTGGCCGTATGGGGCAACCAGGAACCTTTACTGAAGAGCTACTGGCCAGATCGTTCCACACTGACAGTGAAAGATGGGTTGCTTTTGAAAGATTCGCCTTGTTATCCCCTCTGCCATGCGTAATGAGGTGTTGTCGAAGTTGCATGAGGGACATCAGGGCATTGTGAAGTGCAAAGCCAGAGCCTGTCAGACCGTTTGGTGGCCTGGGCTTAGCCAACAGATAAATGACATGGTCTTAAGATGCAGGACGTGCATCTCAGAGAGAAGGAATCCTCCTGAGCCCCTCCTCCCAACAGCATACCCTGACCGTCCATGGCAAAGAGTGGGCGGATTGTTTGAGTTGAAAGGACATACTTACCTTCTTGTCGTAGACTACTTCTCCAGGTTTCTCGAGATTGCATTGTTGAACCATACCACATCTAACCAGGTCATTATCCACCTGAAATCTTTTTTTGCTCGCCATGGCATCCCAGAGGTACTTGTGTCCGATAATGGACCTCAGTTTTCAGGGCAGTCTTTTGCGGCCTTCGCAACCGCTTATGGCTTTGATCATGTTACAAGCAGCCCCAGGTTCCCAGAGTAGCAGGGAGGCGGGCAGGCGGTGCAGACGGTGAAGAACCTGCTAAAAAAAAGTACAGATCCGTACATGGCTCTCTTGGCGTACAGGACAACGCCGCTGCAGAATGGGTATAGCCCTGCGGAACTCCTTATGGGACGACGGTTGCGGACCTCCCTCCCGATTTATCCTCCACAGTTGGACCCTGCGCTGCCTGATTGGAGAAGGCTCAGGGGAAAGGGGAGAGGGTGTATATGGCGAACTACAACAGGCGCCACGGGCCAGGCCGTTGGGGAATGTGTTGCCTGGTGACCAGGTGTGGGTGACAGATCTGAAGACCCCAGGTATGGTAGATCAAAACCATTGCTCGCCGAGGTCTTTCAAGGTAGATGTGCCACAAGGGACTGTCTTGGAGAAACCGTGTGCATTTGATTCCCTTATCTGAGCCTGACTGTGAATCAAACCCTGGGTGTCCGGACAATGTGCCAAGTAAGATCGAAGAGGCCTTGCCATCTTGCAATGGCCTTCCCCTGGAACCAGGCTCCTGGTGATGTGGTGAGGACCAGATCTGGAAGAGTTATTAACAAGCCGGACCGCTTGGATCTGTGAAGTTCCGGGTGAAAATAACAATGTTTTGGGGGTTTACAGTAATCTGAATGTGGCTAAGTGAGCATTTGGTGTCAATGTACCAAGTTGTAGTAAAGTGGGAGAATTGAATAGATCTGGGTTTGGTGCTAGCGAAAAGGGGCCTTATGGAAAGGAGATGTGGTGTATTCAATGGACTGTGCTATCTTGCCGTAGCTAGTGTTCTGTAAGGGGCGTGCATGATATAAAGGCTGCGAGACAGGAAGTTGGGGCATTGCATTGCATGTATGTTGGCCGGTCAATAAAGCTTGGAGTTGGTACCAACTGCACACCATTGTTTCGCGTCTTCTTTTAAGGTAAAAGAATACGACAGTTAATAACCACATGTTGAACATCTAGACACAGTTACACACATCTTGTCACCATCAATGAATGAGGTAGTGCCAGCACAGCTAGTGAATTAATATAAATTTAATATTTAAAAAATTCACTAGTAGCTGTGCTGGCAATATTTCATTCCCCTTGTCACACTAATCTTTGAAAATCTACCTTAATTCCAAAGAATTCATCCATTAAAAAAATTCTACTTACCTCCAGAAAAAGCAGCAGCAGGGCTCCTTAAACAAGCTCTCAGCCAGAAGAGAACAGGCAGCTAACAAAGGGCCAGCAAGCAGCAGGCAGGCAGGGGAACACATCACCACCCAGTTGGCCAGTCCACAGCACTTCTCCAGGGCAAGACTCCAGCAAGCAAGGCAGGCAGCAGGACTAGGGCAATCCTTCCAGGATCCAGGCAGCAGCAGCAAATGAAACCAGCACACCACACCAGGCAATCCACCAAAGACGTCCCGAACAACTAGTAAACAGCCGAACCAGCAAGAAATTTCAGACCTTAAGTACTGACCTTTTAGAGTAGAGACAGTAACAGGTAAAAGTATAGCTGGAGCACCACGTTTTATCCCCTAATTTTCGCGGGCTTTGCGGGGATTTGACTTGCAAATCTAAGTGTTGATTGGCTGCTTGCTGCATGAGCCTCTTCTGCAGCAAGCAGCCAATCAACCGAGAGTCCAAGATGGCAAAGTCATTTTTTTTTTTTTGTCGTACAGATGCGCTGACGTCGTACAACTCATTATTATTATTTCCGGACTCCCAGAGCAAGAACCGGAGAACCGGAGTGCCCTATTGATTTCCGGGCACTACAGAAAAAAAACGGAGGGGTGGCAACGCTATTCACATGTACTGAAGAATGCAGGAAGGGTCATCCTAACACTAGTTTATCAAAAAGGTGAAAAAGAGGAATGCAGTTGAAAATCCAGAAAATGACATTTTGGTGTTGTGGGATATTGTGAGACAGTTTCAAGTCTTTTCAGCATTTAAACTCAATGGAGATAAAACAAAGGCTACAGTAGTCCACTATGTAAGTACACGTGAATTGGTTCAGCAATGCCTATATTTATGAGGACATGATAAGCTGAAGTATTTAGGTGTATAGATTAAACAGGATTCAGTTATGGCGGCTAAGGAAGTGTGGGAAGAGATGAAACAAAATTAACACAATTGCTGAGAAACTGGAACTCTTAATTATGGCTATAGATAGTAAGATACAAGCAGTGAAAATGTTTGTAGTTCTTTTAGTTATATACACATGCCATGCATATTCTTATCAAACAGAGGAGAAGTTGTGAAGCAAAGGGTTTCATAAAAAGAATTCCCCTACTCTTTCTGACAGATTAAATGATTCTTGTACATTCGTCCCCAAGTATGTTACACATGGGATTTAGACAAACATAAATGATAATATGATGTAGCTAGAGTGTTAGAATATATGTCTAAATACTATAGCTGACATTGACAATTGTTAAAATAGTCAAGCTATGTATGTTCTGAAATTCACCTACCAAAAATTCTATATAAAATAAATTAACAAGAAAACCAGGCTTGGATTTTAGAAAACCTGAGTGACATAAAAACATACCCAACCTTAACCCAATGGCTAAGCATGTCATTGAGGTTCATGGTATCAGCTATGAAGTCCTGAAATATTTTGGAATGTACCAGGTCCATTTTGAACAGCAACACTGAGATTCATACACAAACAGTTTTCAATGCAGAGCTAATCAGTGGTCTTGCAAAGGAACGGGGATTCAAAGACAGTGCTTAATGCATATCTTGTTAGCTGTGGGCCATCCCTCAGAGTGAACTCCTGAATATTAGCACTGCACATACCTCTCAGCCTCTTAGAGCAAAAAATCTGGACAAAGCCTAAAATAATGGAGGGAATAAAGGCCCCAAAACAAGGGCAGACTGTAAATGTTGCTCTTATAAACTTAGAAAGTTGACAGAGTAACAGGATTTGTGTTAGTATGCATTTTCTGAAGGACACTCAAATGTTTGTTATTATTTAGTGACTTTAATCCTAATTGATTTGCCAGAAAACCACATATTTTATGAGGAACAGACAAAAATATGAGGCAAATATCTGGACATTCTGTGAAAATCTAGAAGGTTGAGAGGTATGTCACTGTCTTCATGCATGATGCCAACAGCAAGTCATTAATATTCTTAAGAAAAGAGAGTCTGATACATATTTAAATAAGGAATATTTTTTTTTACAGTGGCATAAATAATGAACTTACTATTAAATATTTAATGTGAAGTATGTATTCATAAGTTTTATGAAAGATGAAACACTTTATCAAAGTTCAAGAAAGAATGTTCCCCAGTAGTCAAACAGTCCCCGTTGTAAAATGTAGGCAAAACAGCAGAAAACAGCAACGGTAAAATAAAATCACATTTATTTTCAAGTAGGTAAGCGTTTTCACCACAAAACGTGGCTTCACCAGACCATTCACAAGTAAAAGTGCATAAACTGCCAAACATTTCCATTTATACATAACACCTCCCCCTAATTAAATTCAAATGTTAGTTGTAGCAAATCAATGCAGCAACATTTTGTGGTGAAAGCGCTTACCTACTTGAAAATAAACGTGGTTTTATTTTACTGAATGGTGATACAAGTCGTGCTTCAGTTTACCTTTGCTGTTTTCTACTTTATCAAAGTTGTAATACCTCTTAATTGTTTGTATTTACTATCAGTCAATTATTAATATATTTCTAAATGTACGCTTACCAAGATTCAATCAAAAATAATGTCATTCTGAGTCCTTCTGTGTGTACCATGGAGTAGTTTTTATCCCTGTTTTACACACACACACACACACACACACACACACACACACACACACACACACATATATATATATATATATATATATATATATATATATATATATATATATATATATATATATATATATATATGGGTCTATATGACTTGGTCGACAGCTCATATGATCGACTGTTTATTTGGTCGACAGTTCATTTGATCGACAAGCATTTGCACCCTTCCCCAATGTTGTGTGACCCTGGAGTTGATATATATAGTTAGGGGGGTGTGGGGGGCACAGCCCCCCACATTGGGGGGTGTGGGGTGTGAAGCCCCCCCCACCTAAAATTACCAGTCAGGAGGAGAAGGAAACCACACTCACTACAATTCCAGTCTCACATAGACCTACCACAACAGCAAACCAAACACATAATCACACAAAAACATACTCGGAGGCTCTAAATAAAGATCTGCCGAAGCAGCAGAGACCTCCAAAGCAGACACCCAAGCAGCCGCTACCCCAAAACGAAACACGTGCAACACATATCTCACAAAGCCAGTGTGCCAAACAGTCACAGCCCTTAAGACTAAACAACACACCTGATACACTCGTAATAGGTGACTCTAAATCAGGCACACTGATGTCCAGCTCACCAGGCTGAACAAGGACAGGGTCATGGTGAGCAGCCTGTCGGGCGCTAGGATCCGCCACATAACACAAGCACTCAGGTCACTCCAAGGCAAGTACAAATATGACTCAGTCATTGTCCCTGCTGGTGTGAATGACCTGAGATGTACCTCCCTGGACTACATGAAGAGACATAAAGGAGCTCTCTGAGCATGTAGCCCAGGCCGGGTTTGACCCTGACCTTGAGTAGCATCTTACCCTCACCAAGAATGATGCCACAATATGAAGACAAGATGATCAATTTCAACAATTGGCTTAAGTACTGGTGTCATTCAAAGGGGATCAATGCCTGTCAGCTTGGGATGATATGCTCGACAAGCCACGATGCTTCGCTAGGGACAGCTTGCACCTGTCACCCCTGGGCTTTAGGATATTGGCAAAGGCTCTTGCTACCCCCATAGTGCCTTTTTTAGGCAAGGCTCAAAAGACAAACCCATCTCCATAGGTATCACAAGGGATAAGAAACTAAGAGTAATGCTACTCAGCCAGAAGTCTAAACCTCAAGATGCCCACTCAAAACTCTCCTTAGCATGGAGAACATCGATATCTGTGCAGTAACAGAAACCTGGTTCAGGGCTCCTGAGAGCACCCCAGCACTACCAGGTTATACCTCATATCATGCTTTTTGCCCCAAAATGTGGACCCGAACCACAAAGGAGGGGAGTATCGATATTCATCAAAGATACCCACACCTCCAGGTTGGTGGCAAAGCCGAAGCATCAGAGACTATCCATGTGCAACTAACAGTGGGTAAAACTGCCTTCCAGTTTATAGCCTGCTACAGACCACCCTCCCAAACCCAGGAACCCCACTCGGCCTTCCTGAGAACACTGGAAAATATGAAGGTCTCTCCAAACACCATTATATTGGGCGACTTCAACTACCCAAACATAGACTGGGAGCATTACTCTAGCTCCAACACCCTAGCCCAAAGGTTCCTAGAATTTATAAACTCAAATGCTATGGAACAACTTGTTACCACTCCACAAGAGGGGAAAACATACTGGACCTGATCATCACCAACATGGGGACTCTATGCTCCAGACCAGAAGTGTATCCCTCACTGGTAAGATCAGACCATAAACTAATCTCACTGGATATTCACATCCCGACCACCCCTGCCCAGAAAACCATAGTGAAAAACTTCTCTAAAGCAAATTTCACACTCCTCAAAACTGAGGTGGAATCCTTCAAAGCCCCGGCCTGTGGAAAATACAGCCCAGACCGCAGAATCCTTTATAAGCGCATTCTATGAACACCTTCAGGAATGCATGGATCATCGATCCCAAATAAAACCAAGACCCAATCCTCCAAAGGCAGACATCCTGTCTGGTGGACCCCAGCCATAAACAAACTATACAATAGAAGGAGGAAGCTACTAAATGATAGAGCAAAGGCCAGCTTCGAGAGAAAAATTGCACAGGACACTAAGGATAATCACAAGGCTTTCTTTAGTTATGTTAGGAACCTGGGTGGTAATTCCCAGATATGCTCAGAATTAGTCCAAAATGACAAAAAATACACCGAACCCACAGACATTGCCAACATCCTAGTGGACAGGTGCAGCACAAGCTTCTCCCCCCCCTCCCCACCAAAAGGGCAAATATCTATCCCAGCAGAGTGCTACCCCCCTGACATCTCAGATGCTCAGGTAAGAGCCGCCCTCTCCAAAGCAAAAAACACAGCATCAATGGGACCAGATGGTGTCCCGGGCTGCGTCCTACATGAACTCCAAGAAGAGCTAAACCCAAAAATAAAACTACTGTTCAATCTCAGCCTTATTACAGGATATGTGCCCAAAGAGTGGCGTACAGCAACAGTGGTCCCTCTCCATAAAGGTGGTGCCTCAACGGATCCTGGAAACTATCGCCCCATAAGCCTGACTAGCTTGGTCTGCAAAGCTATGGAAAGGATCATCATGGATCTCATAAATAAAGATATTGGGGACCTACAAACACTGGATCCTACCCAGTTCGGCTTTGTTAAGGGCAGATCCTGCCTCTTAAACCTGGTTGATTTCTTTGAAACAGTCAACAAGGCCATTGTGAGGGAAGGTGGTCCACACAGCCTACCTGGACCTGCAAAAGCCTTGATACAATACCCCACTCGGGCATTATAGATAAGCTCACCAGCTTAAATATAAACCCCTATGTCACTAGATGGATTGCAAACTGGCTCAAGGACAGAACCCACATGGTTAGAATTGATGGAGCCATGTCAGACTCCAAACCAGTTACAAGTGGTGTCCCACAAGGCTCAGTCCTGGGACCTCTCTTGTTCGGTATATATTTCTCAGAGGTACAGGCCAACACGGAAGGACTGTGGCTGACCAAGTTCGCAGATGACTGCAAACTGGGCGCCATAATCGACTCTCCAGCCGACACAAGCATCCTCCAAAGGGCCTCATAGAAACAGACAACTGGTGCCAGAGCCATGGCCTCAAGCTAAATGCCAAAAGTGTATAGTCATCCCTTTGGCAAAAACAAAGTGCCCACAAATTACCACATAGGTGGTAATCCATTAAGTACAGAAGAAGTAATTAGGGACCTGGGGACCCAAGTTGATAGCAATCTCTCATTTGACAACCACGTGGCCAAAGTGGTTAGAAAAACATTTTATATAGCCCACCTAATCATGAAGGGATTCACATCTAGATCAGGGAGGTCATCGTGCCTCTTTACTCATCCCTCATCAGGCCCATAATTGAGTACAATGCCCTTTTGGGATGTACCTTACCAGACACCTGCAGCAACTGGAAAGACCCCAAAGTACCTCACCAAGAGGATCAAGGGGCTCAAACAGATGCCATATGCTGCCCGGTTAAAGAAACTCCAGCTCTACTCAGTGGCATACCGCCTGTTCAGAAGCGATCTGTGCCCTGGCGTATAAAGCCATGTCTAACCGGAATTAATGGACATGCTGCACCTCAGAAAATCCAAATCCCATCGAGCTCGTGCTCGAGAGACTTGAACCTCAGCACTGAAATAAATAGGACATGCTGGAGGACAGATTCATAACTTAGAGGCTCCCTTCACTCTGGAATAAAATCCCAGTCCAGGTTAGGCAGAGTCCCTCATTGACTCTCTTCAAGAGGAATCTTGATGAGTGGATGGGAGATCGTAGGTTTACCCGGGTATCACTTCTGTGTCACTGTTAGACAGAGGCACAGTATACTAACCCCGAAAAAGGGCATAGCAAAATAAATTTAAAATGGGTGGCGAAAGCCAAACACATTCTGGCTAGGCTTATAAATGCCCTAGGGCAGATAGCCTAGTATGAACCTATGAACCTATGAACCTATGAATCATCAACTGAACAAAGATGAACATTTGCATTCTTGTAGGGAAAACACCTTGGAAAATCACTGTGAATGCAATGCACACCAAATTCTATCACTGACATTCATTTAATGTGGCCAGAATGTGTGCCCTTTTTAACGCAGTAGTCTCCTTGAAACTGTGATCCGTCATAGGTTACCACAACTACAGCAATACTCGTTTCTTCTTGCACCAAGTCACAAACTGTGCTAGAATCACTCTTGGATTACTATAAACTCTAGTTCACCATGGCTACAGTAACTAATATGCTGTTTCTGTTCTCAGTGATTTCTCAGCAAAACCAGTCCATTTGCTATTTTGATTTTACCATAACCAAGACAATGAAACCCTTCCTCGCCTTCCAATATTCCACTCAGTCACTAGTTGCACCTTCTTAACTTCTCTTCGAAATGAATCAACTTTTGTTCAACATAAACAACTTAACTGCTTAATTCCACTGTGTAATGTTTGAGTCCCTTTTGAAATGCTAGCACTCATAACACTGCGTGCTGTCGGACCAAAAAAGATAAATAAAATTAAGGAGAAGAGCAAATCTCGAATATCGCTCTTCTCCTTGAAACTTCTTTTTGGTAGGGAGCAATCCCCCCCCACCTCCCAAACTTATATATATATATATATATATATAAGGCTTATATATATATATATATATATATATTGCCATACCTGGAATAAAAGAGAATTCTGTGGGAAATGACCATCTCAGTCTTCATATTTGTAAGTCCATTTGTTCCTATGGTTTGGCACTCTTTCTTGTAGTTCGCAACATTTCAAATACTTACCTATTATTACACCTTTATGCCACTCACTGCTCTAAAGCTAGAATGCCATCACACTCTGGAATAATCAGTGGTGGCTGAACTTGTTTCACAGTTTGATAAGGAAGCCCAAACACTGCTTGCATCTGCTGCCTTACTGCTTCTGTAGCCCCATTTATCTGTAACTATGGAAGTTTACTCACCCGTCAGCCAACTCCCCCTGAACATCTTTTTGGGTCTCGGCATACATCTTCCTCACATCTACCTGAACCTAAGGCATCCAAAAAATATCAAAATGATAAAATTTTACAAAACAGTTTAAATGGGTGACCAATCTCACAAACTATGACAGAGTTTCCCCTACACCAATGTAAAGTTTGAATTACAATTTCACCTGTGTGATATACTCTTTGCAAATGATACAGCATAATGTAGCATAACTAAATATAAAACATAGCATAATGTAATGTAGTCTGACCTTAGTATGCAACTAACATTCTGTAATTGCCCTACCTAATTCCTTGCCATTAGGGTTACATGCTCCTGAGGTATGAACCTTTATCCACGATTTTTGAAAATATGTCTATAATGGCTCCGCATGGGCGCCTCAACCATAAAGCGAGGGGGGAGGGGAGCCCCCCCACTTTTGCAGATCATCAATACCTCCCAACTGTCCCATATTATGAATTATTTTTGTTTTCCAACTGTCAGTGATGACGTCAACTCATGGCATGTATATTTCCGGGTTGTTTTTGCGAGTGGGAATGGACAAGATGGTTTCTGGCTAGTTTTTGTGAGTGGGAACGGAAAGGATTTCTTTTTGGAAGCTGCCTGCTGCTGTGTGAGTAAGCTGCTGCCTTCAGGAATGGACAGGACGGTTTCCGGATGGTTTTTGCGAGCAGGAACGGACAGAATTTATTTTCAGGAGTTGCCTGCTGCTGTGTGAGTAAGCTGCTGAATTTTCAGAGTGGTGTGTGTTATTTTATTTTCAGAAGCTGCCTTTTCAGAGTGAGTCTGGACTGTATTGCCAGAGTGGTGTGTGTGTGTGTGTGTGTGTGTGTGTGTGTGTGTGTGTGTGTGTGTGTGTGTGTGTGTGTGTGTGTGTGTGTGTGTGTGAATTGATATACCTTTATGCTTGCTACAATCTCATATGACTGTTTCAGATGTGAGAGGATGTGGTTAATGAATATGGAAGAAAGGGTGTTCTGTGCAATGTGAACATAAATACATCTTTGATCCACATTCATAGGTCCTTGAGAAAATGTGCACCCTGCTCACACCAGGCTAGACTAATGCTCCAGGACATCAATGTTTGTTGGTTCCTTTACACACCAGGCAATATGTCTGCATGTATGTTTATAGTTTCTTGTTGCCTGTGTAATGGGTGTATACACTTCAAATGTCATATACCTTAATAGATAGATAGATAAATGGAGTATATAATGGTACAAACCAGTGCCATATCTAGTGTGAATAGTTCTTTTTCACTTCATACTGAACAGAGCCTATCACTGTATTAGATGACAACATACTATTATTTTATTAGTTTACTAATAAATGGAGAAATTAATCAGTTTGTCCTCAGAAATGCCTTTCTCCTGTGAAATGATACCATGATATAACTCCATTCTAATTAAATGTTCCACCATTTTCCCATTCCTTCTGATAACAGACAAGAGGCATTGTTACAAAAGTTTTCTACTTTTGAGTGAAACAACATCTTCCTAATGTATAGTTTTGAGCCCTTAAGTATAAACTGCCTTTAAAACTGTGACAGAACATTATATGTTGGTCATGTAAAATAATGTTGTCTTACCCTTATTGTATACGTTTTTTTTCTCATTTGTGCTGTTTCTCAGTGCAGCACCATTCACATTCATGATTCTCATTTCAAATCAGACATTCCATTTTCCTTCCATCATCTGCAGCACAGCTAAAGCTTTCTCTCCAACATTGTCAAATAATTTTAGTTAATTTCCACTTCAACTTCCAGCATGGCTTTTCCATTCTCCTTTTAATGTGGTCAGGGCTGGTCTTTTGGTCAGCTGATGTCCTAGGCAAAATGGCTCCAAACTCCTCCCCACACCACCTGGTGCCCCCATCCTGGACTATCTACACCATCTAGATTACTTTTTCTCAGTTTCACAAAACAAAATAAACAAATAAATACTGAAAAGTGCCCCTGCTAGAGCAGTGCCTAGGCAGCCACCTAGTTGGCCTATGCCAAGGTTGGCTATGAATGTGGTGACAAATTTTACCTGCACAGGGACAAGATACTTTGATCATCCTTGAAACACCACTGCTATGTAAAGATTCAAGCTTGGTATTTACCTTTGTCAAAGCTGTCTATACTGTATAAAGTGATTTAGCTTGAGGCTGTATCACTCTTTATCCTACCTCAACGTACTGCCACATTTCCACTCATTACCTACACATGACAACAAGTGTGCAATACATATTCACCAATGAAGGCACATAATGCAGCTATGTAACTTTATATATATATATATATATATATATATATATATATATATATATATATATATATATATATCTATCACTATGCTAACTCTGTTTAATCTTTTTTTTGTCATGGCCTAGACCTCTCCACCCTTGAGAGACTGCAAGAATGGGACAGGGGCAGTAAAGACCAGACAAAAAAAGAGGTGAATAGTTAGTCAGAATAGTAATTTAGCACAGGCCATTTTAGATGTTAAAATGTTTGTCAGAAAATTAAATTTGGAAAATATGTTTGGAAATAATTTGATGAGAACATTAAACAGTGTGCCTAAAAACATAGTACTTTTAACCCTCCCATCCATCCTCAATTAAAAAATTTGGAATCCAGTATTGAGGAAAAAATTAGAAACAAAATCAGGATTACTACTAGAGTATCAATCTGAAAGAGAAAGAAAAATTACTTTTAAATACCCTGAGGAGAAGATCAAAATATTAGGATTATGGAACCAGACAATGGTGGGGGGATTATAATTATGGACAAAATTATCTATGATGACAAAATGTACTCTATATTACATGATGTTTCCAGGTACAGGTAAGGTATCCATTAACAAAATCAACATTTCATAAAAGAAAATAGATCTGGCTGTCAAAGATCTGTTTGATCAGGGAGTTATAGGCTATGATACTACTTATACCTGGAAAATAATTCACCTAGAGTACCCTCGATATTCAGGGTGCCCAAGGTTCATAGGATGTATCTAACCCCCCTTTAAGACCCATTGTAGCATCCCCAGGGTTCAAGATTTCTCCTTTATCCAAATTTCTAGATTGGAAAATTAGAATTATTGTGGGGGAAAGACAAATACTTGTTAAAAAGATTCATGGGAATTCCTAAGGTAAGTAAAATTTACACCTGATTTAAAGGTAGCCAATCTTAAATTTGTTACCAGTGATGTAACAGTTTATTTTCGATTATACTCCACGAGATAGGGCTAGCTTGGGTAGAGGCCCTCAGAGATAATCTAAAGACTAAGCGAAAATGACATTTACATTATTTTAGAATTAGCCGAACTTGTTTTGAATAATAACTTTTATATTTTCAAGGAAAATTTTTTAAACAGGAATCTGGAGTGCTATGGGGGCCAATTGTGCCCCACCTATGCTGACATTATAGTTTTGTCAGTATGGGAGAAGAAATTTATAAACAACAGTAAATATGTTGAGTGTTGGAATTTACACATCTGATTCCTGGAATATATGGTATTTTTTGGATGGGTACAGAGGAATTATTATTGTATACATAAATCAAAGTACTACATTTTAAGATTCTACGCATCAAGTGACTATTGATTATGTAAATTATTTGGATGTTTCTTTACAAGTAGAAAGTGGGTTTAAATCCACTATATATAGGAAACCCACTTTTTCTAACACCTACATTAGATATACAAGTGCCCATCCCTTACATCAAAAAAATAGTATAGTTAAGGGACAGTATGTTCGGGCTTGTCGCATGACCACTAATGAAGAAGACTTCATGAGAGAATGTGACTTTAACAAGCAAATGTTTATGCAGACAGAATATCCCAAAGAACTTATAAAGAATTTGATATACAAAGGGAAGTGTGTTACAACAGACAAGGAACATTTAAACCTGTTTTAGGGATGGGATCCATACAAAATGAATCCTTAATAGGCCCAAAAGAAAGTGAAACAGGTTTAACACACAACAACATTTTCATTACCAATTTTAGTACCCAATACCTATTGCTATTATAGGAACATAGTAGAAAGTGAATGGGCCAAAATTCAATGAATATACTGACTTAACTAACTTAGCAAAAGGGAAAACTATTAGAAACTGTATTTCCGGAATGGTTACAATATAAAAACTTGTTAGAAAACAATAAGTACCCTTCACTGTATTTCCCAATGTAAATCTAAGAGCACATACAAATGTGGGGCATGCCCACAATGTAAATATAATCCTATACATCAACAAAAATATTTACCCCAATAGCTAGGAAGAAATGGATAGCTCACCTCTAATTATTCAGAGCTACTGCAATTCCAGGGGCTAGTGTGCATATTGCTTTATGCAAAGGATGTGAAATAGCCTACATAGGTAAAACTAGAGAGAACTTTTGCAAAACATAGAATATACAAACATGAATGATATCCAGAGAGTGCAGTTCTAGAAATGCTTTATACAAACCCTACCCTTCAATGCCCCCAAGCTAAATTTCCGCGTTTATGTGGTAGAAATGGTTCCTAGAGAACCAAGGGGACTAGGCCTGAGGAAACTAAATTAGAGTATAGAGAACATATTGGCAAGTAGTATTTGAAGCCAATAAAATCTCTAGAGCATAAACGATCATATATCCATTTGCCCCTTGCTCCAAGCTCCAGATCTACTTGAGTTATAATCATACACAATGTCCAGTGACATGACATTTATATTTACATTCATAGTATTTTGGATTAGTAAAGATTCAATTGTTGGTGATATGTAGTCCAGTTCTTGTGTATTTCCATTATAGATGTTTCATATAAGATATTGTAAAGTTCCATATACATTTTATTTGGTTAATTTTAAATGATATTTGCAGTATTTATTTGTAATATTTTAACATTACCATTATACATTTTTGTTTAGATTTTTAAAAGGATTTAAAAGTGGAAGGGAACTTGATGTTTCCAGAAAAGTGGTTTTCGCATGAATTTATCCAGTGTTTTGAGTATGTAAGATTCTACGCTTTTAAAGGATTAATTGGTTTTATTGAATCAATGCTCCAATTAATATGATATACTATAAAGGAAGTATTAACATGAAAGTTTTTTAATATCTGATGAAGTTATAAGTGTTACTCTTGCGAAGAAATGGTTTGTGGCATTAATAGCGTTAATACTTTACTTTGAAAACGTGTAAGTAGTAGTTTTCTTCCTTTAACATTAAACTATTGGATTTTTTATCTGGCAGATTTGTCTTTATTCTGCAATTTTCCTTCCCAGAAAACATGTAGTGGCAGTTTTCTTGGATATTTGCTTGGCTACAGCTTTGTGGTTTCTGCACCTCTGACTGGTATTTGTTTGTTTGATTCATATATATATATATATATATATATATAGCTAACACTATGCTAACCTCTATCTGTATTTTAATCTTTTTTGTCATGGCCTAGACCTCTCTCCATCCTTGAGAAGACTGCAAGAGAATGGGACAAGGGCAGTAAAGACCAGGCAAAAAAGAGGTGGAATGGATAGTCAGAATAGTAATTTTAGCACAGGCGTTTTAGATATTCAAAATGTTTGTCAGAAAATTAAATTTGGAAAATATGTTTTGGAAATAATTTGATGAGAACATTAAACAGTGTGCCACAAAACTTATAGTACTGCTCCCTCCCATCCATCCTCAATTAAAAAATTTGGAATCAGTATTGAGGAAAAATTAGAAACAAAATCAGGATTACTACTAATTATCAATCTGAAAGAAAAGAAAAAATTACTTTTAAATACCCTGAGAAGATCAAATATTAGGATTATGGAACCAGACAATGGTGGGGGGATTATAATTATGGACAAAATTATCTATGATGGCAAATGTACTCCTATTTTACATGATGTTTCCAGGTACAGTAAAGGTATCCATTAAACAAAATCAACATTTCCATAGAAAATAGATCTGGCTGTCAAGATCTGTTTGATCAGAGTTATAGACTATGATACTTACTTATACCTGGAAAATAATTCACCTAGAGTACCCTCGATATTCAAGTGCCCAAGGTTCATAGGATGTATCTAACCCCCCCTTTAAGACCCATTGTAGCATCCCCTTTTTAATTTTTATGCGGAACAGACAAAAATATGAGGCAAATATCTCGACATTCTGTGTAAATGTAGAAGATTGAGAGGTATGTCACTGTCTTCATGCATGCTGCCAACAGCAAGTCATTAATATTCTTAAGAAAAGAGAGTCTGATACATATTTAAATAAGGAATATTTTTTTTTTTTTACAGTGGCATAAAATAATGAACTTACTATTAAATATTTAATGTTAATAATGTATTCATAAGTTTTATGAAAGATGAAACACTTTATCAAAGTTCAAGAAAGAATGTTCCCAGTAGGCAAACAGTCCCCGTTGTAAAATGTAGGCAAGACAGCAGAAAACAGCAACGGTAAAATAAATCACATTTATTTTCAAGTAGGTAGCGTTTTCACCACAAAGCGTTGGCTTCACCAGACCATTCACAAGTAAAAGTGCATAAACTGCCAAACATTTCCATTTATACATAACACCTCCCCCTAATTAAATTCAAATGTTAGTTGTAGCAAATCAATGCAGCAACATTTTGAGGTGAAAGCGGCTTACCTACTTGAAAATAAGCGTGGTTTTATTTTTACTGAATAGTGATGTTACAAGTCGTGCTTCAGTTTACCTTTTGCTGTTTTCTACTTTATCAAAGTTGTAATACCTCTTAATTGTTTGTATTTACTATCAGTCAATTATTAATATATTTCTAAATGTACGTTTACCAAGATTCAATCAAAAATAATGTCATTCTAGACCCTTCTGTGTGTACCATGGGTAGTTTTTATCCTGTTTACACACACACACACACACACACACACACACACACACACACACACACCATATATATATATATATATATATATATATATATATATATATATATATATATATATATATATATATATATATATGGGTCTATATGACAGTGGACAGCTCATATGATCGACTGTTTATTTGGTCGACAGTTCATTTGATCGACAAGCATTTGCACCCTACCCCAATGTTGTACGACCCTGGAGTTGATATATATATAGATGGGGGGGGGGGGCACAGCCCCCACATTGGGGGTGTGGGGTGTGGGCCCCCACCTAAAATTACCAGTCAGGAGGAGAAGGAAACCACACTCACTACAATTCCAGTCTCACATAGACCTACCACAACAGCAAACCAAACACATAATCACACAAAAACATACTCGGAGGCTCTAAATAAAGATCTGCCGAAGCAGCAGAGACCTCCAAAGCAGACACCCAAGCAGCCGCTACCCCAAAACGAAACACGTGCAACACATATCTCACAAAGCCAGTGTGCCAAACAGTCACAGCCCTTAAGACTAAACAACACACCTGATACACTCGTAATAGGTGACTCTATCGTCAGGCACACTGATGTCCAGCTCACCAGGCTGAACAAGGACAGGGTCATGGTGAGCAGCCTGTCGGGCGCTAGGATCCGCCACATAACACAAGCACTCAGGTCACTCCAAGGCAAGTACAAATATGACTCAGTCATTGTCCCTGCTGGTGTGAATGACCTGAGATGTACCTCCCTGGACTACATGAAAAGAGACATAAAGGAGCTCTCTGAGCATGTAGCCCAGGCCGGTATGACCCTGACCTTGAGTAGCATCTTACCCTCACCAAGAATGATGCCACAATATGAAGACAAGATGATCAATTTCAACAATTGGCTTAAGTACTGGTGTTATTCAAAGGGATCAATGCCTGTCAGCTTGGGATGATATGCTCGACAAGCCACGATGCTTCGCTAGGGACGGCTTGCACCTGTCACCCCTGGGCTTTAGGATATTGGCAAAGGCTCTTGCTACCCCCATAGTGCCTTTTTTAGGCAAGGCTCAAAAGACAAACCCACCTCCATAGGTATCACAAGGGATAAGAAACTAAGAGTAATGCTACTCAACGCCAGAAGTCTAAACCTCAAGATGCCCGCACTCAAAACTCTCCTTAGCATGGAGAACATCGATATCTGTGCAGTAACAGAAACCTGGTTCAGGGCTCCTGAGAGCACCCCAGCACTACCAGGTTATACCTCATATCATGCTTTTCGGCCCCAAAATGTGGACCGAACCACAAAAGGAGGGGGAGTATCGATATTCATCAAAGATACCCACACCTCCAGGTTGGTGGCAAAGCACGAAGCATCAGAGACTATCCATGTGCAACTAACAGTGGGTAAAACTGCCTTCCAGTTTATAGCCTGCTACAGACCACCCTCCCAAACCCAGGAACCCCACTCGGCCTTCCTGAGAACACTGGAAAATATGAAGGTCTCCAAACACCATTATATTGGGCGACTTCAACTACCCAAACATAGACTGGGAGCATTACTCTAGCTCCAACACCCTAGCCCAAAGGTTCCTAGAATTTATAAACTCAAATGCTATGGAACAACTTGTTACCACTCCCACAAGAGGGGAAAACATACTGGACCTGATCATCACCAACATGGGGACTCTATGCTCCAGACCAGAAGTGTATCCCTCACTGGTAAGATCAGACCATAAACTAATCTCACTGGATATTCACATCCCGACCCCACCCCCTGCCCAGAAAACCATAGTGAAAAACTTCTCTAAAGCAAATTTCACACTCCTCAAAACTGAGGTGGAATCCTTCAAAGCCCCCGGGCCTGTGGAAAATACGGCCCAGACCGCAGAATCCTTTATAAACGCATTCTATGAACACCTTCAGGAATGCATGGATCATGCGATCCCAAATAAAACCAAGACCCAATCCTCCAAAGGCAGACATCCTGTCTGGTGGACCCCAGCCATAAACAAACTATACAATAGAAGGAGGAAGCTACTAAATGATAGAGCAAAGGCCAGCTTCGAGAGAAAAATTGCACAGGACACTAAGGATAATCACAAGGCTTTCTTTAGTTATGTTAGGAACCTGGGTGGTAATTCCAGATATGCTCAGAATTAGTCCAAAATGACAAAATACACCGAACCCACAGACATTGCCAACATCCTAGTGGACAGGTGCAGCAAACTTCTCCCCTCCCCACCAAAGGGCAAATATCTATCAGCAGAGTGCTACCCCTGACATCTCAGATGCTCAGGTAAGAGCCGCCCTCTCCAAAGCAAAAACACAGCATCAATGGGACCAGATGGTGTCCCGGGCTCGTCCTACATGAACTCCAAGAAGAGCTAAACCCAAAAATAAAACTACTGTTCAATCTCAGCCTTATTACAGGATATGTGCCCAAAGAGTGGCGTACAGCAACAGTGGTCCCTCTCCATAAAGGTGGTGCCTCAGCGGATCCTGGAAACTATCGCCCCATAAGCCTGACTAGCTTGGTCTGCAAAGCTATGGAAAGGATCATCATGGATCTCATAAATAAAGATATTGGGGACCTACAAACACTGGATCCTACCCAGTGCGGCTTTGTTAAGGGCAGATCCTGCCTCTTAAACCTGGTTGATTTCTTTGAAACAGTCAACAAGGCCATTGACGAGGGAAGGTGGTCCACACAGCCTACCTGGACCTCGCAAAGCCTTCGATACAATACCCACTCGGGCATTATAGATAAGCTCACCAGCTTAAATATAAACCCCTATGTCACTAGATGGATTGCAAACTGGCTCAAGGACAGAACCCACATGGTTAGAATTGATGGAGCCATGTCAGACTCCAAACCAGTTACAAGTGGTGTCCCACAAGGCTCAGTCCTGGGACCTCTCTTGTTCGGTATATATTTCTCAGAGGTACAGGCCAACACGGAAGGACTGTGGCTGACCAAGTTCGCAGATGACTGCAAACTGGGTGCCATAATCGACTCTCCAGCCGACACAAGCATCCTCCAAAAGGGCCTCATAGAAACAGATAACTGGTGCCAGAGCCATGGCCTCAAGCTAAATGCCAAAAGTGTATAGTCATCCCCTTTGGCAAAAACAAAGTGCCCACAAATTACCACATAGGTGGTAATCCATTAAGTACAGAAGAAGTAATTAGGGACCTGGGGACCCAAGTTGATAGCAATCTCTCATTTGACAACCACGTGGCCAAAGTGGTTAGAAAAACATTTTATATAGCCCACCTAATCATGAAGGGATTCACATCTAGATCAGGGAGGTCATCGTGCCTCTTTACTCATCCCTCATCAGGCCCATAATTGAGTACAATGCCCTTTTGGGATGTACCTTACCAGACACCTGCAGCAACTGGAAAGACCCCAAAAGTACCTCACCAAGAGGATCAAAGGGCTCAAACAGATGCCATATGCTGCCCGGTTAAAGAAACTCCAGCTCTACTCAGTGGCATACCGCCTGTTCAGAGGCGATCTGTGCCTGACGTATAAAGCCATGTCTAACCCGGAATTAATGGACATGCTGCACCTCAGAAAATCCAAATCCCATCGAGCTACGCTCGAGACTTGAACCTCAGTACTGAAATAAATAGGACATGCTGGAGGGATAGATTCATAACCCAGAGGCTCCCTTCACTCTGGAATAAAATCCCAGTCCAGGTTAGGCAGAGTCCCTCATTGACTCTCTTCAAGAGGAATCTTGATGAGTGGATGGGAGATCGTAGGTTTACCCCGGGTATCACTTCTGTGTCACTGTTAGACAGAGGCACAGTATACTAACCTCGAAAAAGGGCATAGCAAAATAAATTTAAAATGGGTGGCGAAAGCCAAACACATTCTGGCTAGGCTTATAAATGCCCTAGGGCAGATAGCCTAGTATGAACCTATGAACCTATGAACCTATGAATCATCAACTGAACAAAGATGAACATTTGCATTCCTGTAGGGAAAACACCTTGGAAAATCACTGTGAATGCAATGCACACCAAATTCTATCACTGACATTCCTTTAATGTGGCCAGAATGCGTGCCCTTTTTAACGCAGTAGTCTCCTTGAAACTGTGATCCGTCATAGGTTACCACAACTACAGCAATACTCGTTTCTTCTTGCACCAAGTCACAAACTGTGCTAGAATCACTCTTGGATTACTATAAACTCTAGTTCTCCATGGCTACAGTAACTAATATGCTGTTTCTGTTCTCAGTGATTTCACAGCAAAACCAGTCCATTTGCTATTTTGATTTTACCATAATCAAGACAATGAAACCCTTCCTCACCTTCCAATATTCCACTCAGTCACTAGTTGCACCTTCTTAACTTCTCTTCGAAATGAATCAACTTTTGTTCAACATAAACAACTTAGCTGCTTAATTCCACTGTGTAATGCTTGAGTCCCTTTTGAAATGCTTGCACTCATAACACTACGTGCTGTCGGACCAAAAAAGATAAATAAAATTAAGGAGAAGAGCAAATCTCGAATATCGCTCTTCTCCTTGAAACTTCTTTTTGGTAGGGAGCAAGCCCCCCCCCACCTCCCAAACATATATATATATATATATATATATATATATATATATATATATATATATATATATATATATATATATATATTGCCATACCTGAATAAAAGAGAATTCTGTGGGAAATGACCATCTTAGTCTTCATATTTGTAAGTCCATTTGTTCCTATGTTTTGACACTCATTCTTGCAGTTCCCAACATTTCAAATACTTACCTATTATTACACCTTTATGCCACTCACTGCTCTAAAGCTAGAATGCCATCACACTCTGGAATCATCAGTGGTAACTGAACTTGTTTCACAGTTTGATAAAGAAGCCCAAACACTGCTTGCATCTGCTGCCTTACTGCTTCTGTAGCCCCATTTATCTGTAACTATGGAAGTTTACTCACCCGTCAGCCAACTCCCCCTGAACATCTTTTTGGGTCTCGGCATACATCTTCCTCACATCTACCTGAACCTAAGGCATCCAAAAAATATCAAAATGATAAAACTTTACAAAACAGTTTAAATGAGTGACCAATCTCACAAACTATGACAGAGTTTCCCCTACACCAATGTAAAGTTTGAATTACAATTTCACCTGTGTGATATACTCTTTGCAAATGATACAGCATAATGTAGCATAACTAAATATAAAACATAGCATAATGTAATGTAGTCTGACCTTAGTAAGCAACTAACATTCTGTAATTGCCCTACCTAATTCCTTGCCATTAGGGTTACATGCTCCTGAGGTATGAACCTTTATCCACGATTTTTGAAAATATGTCTATAATGGCTCCACATGGGCACCGGAACCATAGAGCGAGGGGGGAGGGGAGCCCCCCCCCCACACTTTTGCAGATCATCAATACCTCCCAACTGTCCCATATTATGAATTATTTTTGTTTTCCAACTGTCAGTGATGACGTCAACTCATGGCATGTATATTTCTGGGTTGTTTTTGTGAGCGGGAATGGACAAGATGGTTTCTGGCTAGTTTTTGTGAGTGGGAATGGAAAGGATTTCTTTTTGGAAGCTGCCTGCTGCTGTGTGAGTAAGCTGCTGCCTTCGTGAATGGACAGGACGGTTTCCGGATGGTTTTTGCGAGCAGGAACGGACAGAATTTATTTTCAGGAGTTGCCTGCTGCTGTGTGAGTAAGCTGCTGAATTCTCAGAGTGGTGTGTGTTATTTTATTTTCAGAAGCTGCCTTTTCAGAGTGAGTCTGGACTGTATTGCCAGAGTGGTGTGTGTGTGTGTGTGTGTGTGTGTGTGTGTGTGTGTGTGTGTGTGTGTGTGTGTGTGTGTGTGTGTGTGTGTGAATTGATATACCTTTATGCTTGCTACAATCTCATATGACTGTTTCAGATGTGAGAGGATGTGGTTAATGAATATGGAAGAAAGGGTGTTCTGTGCATTTATGTGAACATAAATACATCTCTGATCCACATTCATAGGTCCTTGAGAAAATGTGCACCCTGCTCAAACCAGGCTAGACTAATGCTCCAGGACATCAATGTTTGTTGGTTCCTTTACACACCAGGCAATATGTCTGCATGAATGTTTATAGTTTCTTGTTGCCTGTGTAATGGGTGTATACACTTCAAAAGTCATATACCTTAATAGATAGATAGATAAATGGAGTATATAATGGTACAAACCAGTGCCATATCTAGTGTGAATAGTTCTTTTTCACTTCATACTGAACAGAGCCTATCACTGTATTAGATGACAACATACTATTATTTTATTAGTTTACTAATAAATGGAGAAATTAATCCAGTTTGTCCTCAGAAATGCCTTTCTCCTGTGAAATGATACCATGATGTATCCATTCTAATTAAATGTTCCACCATTTTCCCATTCCTTCTGATAACAGACAAGAGGCATTGTTACAAAGTTTTCTACTTTTTGAGTGAAACAACATCTTCCTAATGTATAGTTTTGAGCCCCTTAAGTATAAACTGCCTTTAAAACTGTGACAGAACATTATAGGTTGGTCATGTAAATAATGTTGTCTTACCCTTATTGTATACGTTTTTTTTCTCATTTGTGCTGTTTCTCAGTGCAGCACCATTCACATTCATGATTCTCATTTCAAATCAGACATTCCATTTTCCTTCCATCATCTGCAGCACAGCTAAAGCTTTCTCTCCAACATTGTCAAATAATTTTAGTTAATTTCCACTTCAACTTCCAGCATGGCTTTTCCATTCTCCTTTTAATGTGGTCAGGGCTGGTCTTTGGTCAGCTGATGTCCTAGGCAAAATGGCTCCAAACTCCTCCCCACACCACCTGGTGCCCCCATCCTGGACTATCTACACCATCTAGATTACTTTTTTTCTCAGTTTCACAAAACAAAATAAACAAATAAATACTGAAAAAGTGCCCCTGCTAGAGCAGTGCCCTAGGCAGCCACCTAGTTGGCCTATGCCAAAGGTTGGCTATGAATGTGGTGACAAATTTTACCTGCACAGGGACAAGATACTTTGATCATCCTTGAAACACCACTGCTATGTAAAGATTCAAGCTTGGTATTTACCTTTGTCAAAGCTGTCTATAGTGTATAAAGTGATTTAGCTTAAGGCTTCTTATCACTCTTTTATCCCTACCTCAACTTAATACTGCCACATTTCCACTCATTACCTACACATGACAACAAGTGTGCAATACATATTCACCAGTGAAGGCACATAATGCATCTATGTAACTTTATATATATATATATATATATATATATATATATATATATATATATATATATATATATATATATATATATCTAACACTATGCTAACTCTGTTTAATCTTTTTTTTGTCATGGCCTAGACCTCTCCATCCTTGAGAGACTGCAAGAATGGGACAGGGGCAGTAAAGACCAGGCAAAAAAAGAGGTGAATAGTTAGTCAGAATAGTAATTTAGCACAGGCCATTTTAGGTGTTAAAATGTTTGTCAGAAAATTAAATTTGGAAAATATGTTTGGAAATAATTTGATGAGAACATTAAACAGTGTGTCTAAAAACATAGTACTTTTAACCCTCCCATCCATCCTCAATTAAAAAAATTGGAATCCAGTATTGAGGAAAAAATTAGAAACAAAATCAGGATTACTACTAGAGTATCCAATCTGAAAGAGAAAGAAAAATTACTTTTAAATACCCTGAGAGAAGATCAAAATATTAGGATTATGGAACCAGACAATGGTGGGGGGATTATAATTATGGACAAAATTATCTATGATGGCAAAATGTACTCTATATTACATGATGTTTCCAGGTACAGTAAGGTATCCATTAACAAAATCAACATTTCATAAAAGAAAATAGATCTGGCTGTCAAAGATCTGTTTGATCAGGGAGTTATAGGCTATGATACTTACTTATACCTGGAAAATAATTCACCTAGAGTACCCTCGATATTCAGGGTGCCCAAGGTTCATAAGGATGTATCTAACCCCCCTTTAAGACCCATTGTAGCATCCCAGGGTTCTAAGATTTCTCCTTTATCCAAATTTCTAGATTGGAAAATTAAATTATTGTGGGGGAAAGACAAATACTTGTTAAAAAGATTCATGGGAATTCCTAAGGCAAATTACACCTGATTTAAAGGTAGCCAATCTTAAATTTGTTACCATTGATGTAACAGATTTATTTTCGATTATACTCCACGAGATAGGGCTAGCTTGGGTAGAGGAGGCCCTCAGAGATAATCTAAAGACTAGCGAAAATGACATTTACATTATTTTAGAATTAGCCGAACTTGTTTTGAATAATAACTTTTTATATTTTCAAGGAAAATTTTTTAAACAGGAATCTGGGGTAGCTATGGGGGCCAATTGTGCCCCCACCTATGCTGACATAGTTTTGTCAGTATGGGAGAAGAAATTTATAAACAACAGTAAATATGTTGAGTGTTGGAATTTACACATCTGATTCCTGGACGATATATGTATTTTTTGGATGGGTACAGAGGAATTATTATTGTATACATAAATCAAAGTACTACATTTTTAAGATTTACGCATCAAGTGACTATTGATTATGTAAATTATTTGGATGTTTCTTTACAAGTAATTGAAAGTGGGTTTAAATCCACTATATATAGGAAACCCACTTTTTCTAACACCTACATTAGATATACAAGTGCCCATCCCTTACATCAAAAAAAATAGTATAGTTAAGGGACAGTATGTTCGGGCTTGTCGCATGACCTCTAATGAAGAAGACTTCATGAGAGAATGTGACTTTATCATGGAAATGTTTATGCAGAGAGAATATCCCAAAGAACTTATAATTGATATACAAAGGGAAGTGTGTTACAACAGACAAGGAACATTTAAACCTGTTTTAGGGATGGGATCCATACAAAATGAATCCTTAATAGGCCCAAAAGAAAGTGAAACAGGTTTAACACACAACAACATTTTCATTACCAATTTTAGTGCCAATGCCTATGCTATTAGGAACATAGTAGAAAGTGAATGGGCCAAATTCAATGAATATACTGACTTAACTAACTTAAAAGGGAAAACTATTAAAACTGTATTTCGGAATGGTTACAATATAAAAAACTTATTAGAAAACAATAAGTACCCTTCTGTATTTCCCAGTAAATCTAAAGGCACATACAAATGTGGGGCATGCCCACAATGTAAATATATTATACATCAACAAAAAATATTTTTAATAGCTAGGAAGAAATGGATAGCTACCTCTAATTATTCAAACTGCAATTCCCAGGGGCTAGTGTATATTGCTTTATGCAAAGGATGTGAAATAGCCTACATAGGTAAAACTGAGAGAACTTTAAAACATAGAATATACAAACATATGAATGATATCCAGAAGTGCAGTTCTAGAAATGCTTTATACAAACACACCCTTCAATGCCCCCAAGCTAAATTTCACGTTTATGTGGTAGAAATGGTTCCTAAAGAACCAAGGGGAGGCCCCTGGGAAACTAAATTAGAGTATAGAGAGACATATTGGCAAGTAGTATTTGAAGCCAATAAATCTCTAGGCATGAACGATCATATATCCATTGCCCCTTTACTCAAGCTCAGATCTGCGAAGTTATAATGTACACAATGTCAGTGACATGACATTTATATTTACATTCATAGTATTTTGGATTAGTAAAGTTCAATTGTTGGAATATGTAGTCCATTCTTATTATTTATTATAGATGTTTCATATCGTATTATTAAAGTTCCATATACATTTATTTGTAATTTTAAATATATTTAGTATTTATTTGTAATATTTTAACATTATATTATACATTTTTGTTTAGATTTTAAAGTTTAAAGTGGAAGAACTTGATGTTTCAGAAAATGGTTTTACATGAATTTATCCAGTGTTTGAGTGTACGTTCCTTTAAAGGATTAATTGGTTTATTGAATCAATGCTCCAATTAATATGAATATATAAAGGAAGTGATAACATGAAAGTTTTTTAATATCTGATGAAGTTCAAGTGTTACTCTTACGAAAATGGTTTGTGGCATTAAGCAACGTTAATACTTTACTTTGAAAACGTGTCGTGGTAGTTTTCTTCCTTTAACATTAAACTATTGGATTTTATCTGGCAGATTTGTCTTTATTCTGCAATTTTCCTTCCCAGAAAACATGTAGTGGCAGTTTTCTTGGATATTTGCTTGGCTACAGCTTTGTGGTTTTCTGCACACTACGACTGGTATTTGTTTGTTTGATTCATATATATATATATATATATATATATAGCTAACACTATGCTAACCCTCTTTAATCTTTTTTTTTGTCATGGCCTAGACCTCTCCATCCTTGAGAGACTGCAAGAATGGGACAAGGGCAGTAAAGACCAGGCAAAAAAAGAGGTGAATAGTTAGTCAGAATAGTAATTTAGCACAGGCCGTTTTAGATGTTAAAATGTTTGTCAGAAAATTAAATTTGGAAAATATGTTTGGAAATAATTTGATGAGAACATTAAACAGTGTGCCTAAAAACATAGTACTTTTAACCCTCCCATCCATCCTCAATTAAAAAATTTGGAATCCAGTATTGAGGAAAAAATTAGAAACAAAATCAGGATTACTACTAGAGTATCCAATCTGAAAGAGAAAGAAAAATTACTTTTAAATACCCTGAGAGAAGATCCAAATATTAGGATTATGGAACCAGACAATGGTGGGGGGATTATAATTATGGACAAAATTATCTATGATGGCAAAATGTACTCTATTTTACATGATGTTTCCAGGTACAGTAAGGTATCCATTAACAAAATCAACATTTCATAAAAGAAAATAGATCTGGCTGTCAAAGATCTGTTTGATCAGGGAGTTATAGACTATGATACTTACTTATACCTGGAAAATAATTCACCTAGAGTACCCTCGATATTCAGGGTGCCCAAGGTTCATAAGGATGTATCTAACCCCCCTTTAAGACCCATTGTAGCATCCCAGGGTTCTAAGATTTCTCCTTTATCCAAATTTCTAGATTGGAAAATTAAATTATTGTGGGGTAAAGACAAATACTTGTTAAAAAGATTCTTTGGAATTCCTAAGGCAAATTACACCTGATTTAAAGGTAGCCAATCTTAAATTTGTTACCATTGATGTAACAGATTTATTTTCGATTATACTCCACGAGATAGGGCTAGCTTGGGTAGAGGAGGCCCTCAGAGATAATTTAAAGACTAGCGAAAATGACATTTACATTATTTTAGAATTAGCCGAACTTGTTTTGAATAATAACTTTTTATATTTTCAAGGAAAATTTTTCAAACAGGAATCTGGGGTAGCTATGGGGGCCAATTGTGCCCCCACCTATGCTGACATAGTTTTGTCAGTATGGGAGAAGAAATTTATAAACAACAGTAAATATGTTGAGTGTTGGAATTTATACATCTGATTCCTGGACGATATATGTATTTTTTGGATGGGTACAGAGGAATTATTATTGTATACATAAATCAAAGTACTACATTTTTAAGATTTACGCATCAAGTGACTATTGATTATGTAAATTATTTGGATGTTTCTTTACAAGTAATTGAAAGTGGGTTTAAATCCACTATATATAGGAAACCCACTTTTTTCTAACACCTACATTAGATATACAAGTGCCCATCCCTTACATCAAAAAAATAGTATAGTTAAGGGACAGTATGTTCGGGCTTGTCGCATGACCTCTAATGAAGACGACTTCATGAGAGAATGTGACTTTATCATGGAAATGTTTATGCAGAGAGAATATCCCAAAGAACTTATAATTGATATACAAAGGAAAGTGTGTTACAACAGACAAGGAAAATTTAAACCTGTTTTAGGGATGGGATCCATACAAAATGAATCCTTAATAGGCCCAAAAGAAAGTGAAACAGGTTTAACACACAACAACATTTTCATTACCAATTTTAGTGCCAATGCCTATGCTATTAGGAACATAGTAGAAAGTGAATGGGCCAAATTCAATGAATATACTGACTTAACTAACTTAAAAGGGAAAACTATTAAAACTGTATTTCGGAAGGGTTACAATATAAAAAACTTATTAGAAAACAATAAGTACCCTTCTGTATTTACCAGTAAATCTAAGGGCACATACAAATGTGGGGCATGCCCACAATGTAAATATATTATACATCAACAAAAAATATTTTTAATAGCTAGGAAGAAATGGATAGCTACCTCTAATTATTCAAACTGCAATTCCCAGGGGCTAGTGTATATTGCTTTATGCAAAGGATGTGAAATAGCCTACATAGGTAAAACTGAGAGAACTTTAAAACATAGAATATACGAACATATGAATGATATCCAGAAGTGCAGTTCTAGAAATGCTTTATACAAACACACCCTTCAATGCCCCCAAGCTAAATTTCACTTTTATGTGGTAGAAATGGTTCCTAGAGAACCAAGGTGAGGCCCCTGGGAAACTAAATTAGAGTATAGAGAGACATATTGGCAAGTAGTATTTGAAGCCAATAAATCTCTGGGCATGAACAATCATATATCCATTGCCCCTTTACTGAAGCTCAGATCTGCAAAGTTATAATGTACACAATGTCAGTGACATGACATTTATATTTACATTCATAGTATTTTGGATTAGTAAAGTTCAATTGTTGGAATATGTAGTCCATTCTTATTATTTATTATAGATGTTTCATAACGTATTATTAAAGTTCCATATACATTTATTTGTAATTTTAAATATATTTAGTATTTATTTGTAATATTTTAACATTATATTATACATTTTTGTTTAGATTTTAAAGTTTAAATTGGAAGAACTTGATGTTTCAGAAAATGGTTTTACATGAATTTATCCAGTGTTTGAGTGTAAGTTCCTTTAAAGGATTAATTGGTTTATTGAATCAATGCTCCAATTAAGATGAATATATAAAGGAAGTGATAACATGAACGTTTTTTCATATCTGATGAAGTTCAAGTGTTATTCTTACGAAAACGGTTTGTGGCATTAAGCAACGTTAATACTTTACTTTGAAAACGTGTTGTGGTAGTTTTCTTCCTTTAACATTAAACTATTGGATTTTATCTGGCAGATTTGTCTTTATTCTGTAATTTGCCTTCCCAGAAAACATGTAGTGGCAGTTTTCTTGGATATTTGTTTGGCTACAGCTTTGTGGTTTTCTGCACACTACAACTGGTATTTGTTTGATTCATATATATATATATATATATATATATATATATATATATATATATATATATATATATATATATATATATATATATATATATATATATATATATATATATATATATATAGCTAACACTATGCTAACCCTCTTTAATCTTTTTTTTGTCATGGCCTAGACCTCTCCATCCTTGAGAGACATTGCAAGAATGGGACAGGGGCAGTAAAGACCAGGCAAAAAAAGAGGTGAATACTGTCCACTGATGTCATATAAAGACAAAGACTACTAGAGCTTTTTATGTAGCCTTGAAGAGAGATTGCAGTGGGGAGGTTGACAGAAACATTTAAGTGCTTTATATGATATGGGAATTTACAGAGTAAAAATACTTGTTGTCTTTCATTCATTAATTTGACTAAGAAGACACAATTTGAAAATACAACATGCAATGGTCAAGGGAGATGTATGGAAGTATTTCTTCATCGTTAGGGTAGTGTAGTGTAGTGTTGTAACAGCCCTTCTGGGAAGGTACTAGCAATAGAATAGTGGTGTATAGACAGCTATTAGGCAGCACTTATATGCAAGATGGAGGGAAAAAAATCAGTTTGGTAAGTAGGATTTTTAGCTTATCCAGATGATACGAAAAAGAGCAGGCTAAGCAGATCAAGCATTTCTTATCTGAAATCAAAATCTAGTTTTTTCTTTCCTTAAAGTATGCCTCCAGACAGAAAGGATTTATTTTCAGAAGCTGCCTGCTGCTGTGTGAGTAAGCTGCTGCCTTTTCAGAGTGGGGTATGTTACTTTATTTTCAGAAGCTGCCTTTTCAGAGTGAGTCTGGACTGTATTGTCAGAGATATGTGTGTGTGTGTGTGTGTGTGTGTGTGTGTGTGTGTGTGTGTGTGTGTGTGTGTGTGTGTGTGTGTGTGTGAGAAAGTGTGAAAATGCCTCCAACAGGCAAAAAAAGAGGTGAATACTGTTCACTGATGTCATATAAAGACAAAGACTACTAGAGCTTTTTATGTAGTCTTGAAGAGAGATTGCAGTGGGCAGGATAACAGAAACATTTAAGTGCTTTATATGATATGGTGGCTAAAGGTACTCAGGCTCAAACCCTGTACCTTGGGTACAGGTAAAAAGAGTCTAAAGCCCCTAGCCACAATCACTTGTGAATTTATGCCTCACATTGTTGTTCTGTTCCTCTGGTTTGCAGGAGTGGTAAAACAAAACATTTTATTCTAGCAATTTTATAAGGTTATAAAATCAGTATTTGAAATGTGTCCCTATTTTGGGGCTGTATTCCCCCCATTATTAGCTTTATTCTGTATTTTTGTGTTGAGGTTGAGAGCTATGGTGAGAAGTGAGAACTGAATTCACTAAATGATATGATAGCCATTTAAGTTTGTCTTCCTGCCTTTCAAGAAACTGCTGGTTTAGCTTAGTGGTATGTTGCTCTGACTGTAGTGCACAGTGTTCTGGGTTAAAGTCTTGGCAGTGAAATGCATGGTGGTAACACAACATTTTATGCAAGTAACTTTCCAAAATTATACAAGCAATGTTTAAAATGTGTCCCTGTTTTTTTGCCCCCCCCCAATTGAAAATAAGTTCAAGAAGCTGTGCAACATGCCTATGGCTTACACTCTACTGTGATTCTGTATTTATATATTGTGTGTAGAAGTAGACTGTTATCATGGAAATGTTCTGAATAGGGCAGTTTTGTCATTATTGGTGCATGCATTTTGCTTCATTGCCTACTGGAAAAAAAACAATAAATTTAAAATGTAGTTGTGTGTGGAAGTAGACCTTTATGATGGAAATGTTCTGAATAGGGCAGTTTTGTCATTATTGGTTAATGCATTTTTGTTTCATTGCCTACTGGAAAAATGTTTAAACAATAAATTTAAAATGCACTCTAACTTAAGTCTAATAAGTGTGCTGTATTATACAAGGAATATTATTTAATACAATTAGGAAGGTGAATCAAGGAATGCATGCATGTATGCATGGTCCTAAAAATGTGTTTGAAAACAGCCCAGAGGAAAGTTTGAAAGGCTCAAAATCATGGGTAAATGTTAAGCTTTACTCTTGTTACCAAAGCAATGGATGAAGGTAAAACAGTTCACGCCACATTACCTTGACCTGGCCAAGCCTTTTGACACAATCCCCTACTCAAGTGTAGTACAAAAGATGAATAATGTAGGAGCAAACACTTACATCACCAGCTGCATTGCCAACTTGGCTTACAGGATGCAGGAGATTAAAACAGGGAAAGAGACCAGTCAGCAATGGAGTCCCCCAAAATTCGGTGCTGAGACTTTTTCTGTTTGGCATATACATCTCAAAAGTAAAAGGAAATACCAAAGAGCTTTGGCCAGCTAAGTTTGAGATGACTGCAAGCTAGGAAAAGTTATTGAATCCCCAAATGACTTAAACAATCATACAGGAAGGTTTGTCCCAAATAATAACTGGTGTCAAAATCATGACAATGCCCTCTGAGAAATGATCCAGTTGTTTGGCATTTGTGAACTTGTGTGTACAGTGACCTAACTTTTGACCAACATGTGCCCAGAGTCATAAGAAAGCCTTTCTATATTGCACAGCTGATAAACAAATTGATTGTGACTAGATCTAGAGATGTTGTTGTCCCCTTTTACAAAGCTCTCATTATATCAAAGATTTTGTATAATGCCTACTTTGGCATGTATCTGTCCAGCCCCAAGCAACAATTGGAATACCTTCAGAGATACCTTACTAAAAGGATACAAGTCCCAAACAATAGGTCTTGCATGGACCACCTCAAAGATTTATTACTATACTCAGTATCCTACAAAGTGCTTAGAGGTGACATGTCTGGCATACAAAGCATCCTCTGACATAATACAGATAGACCTACTGAACATCAACAAGTCAAATGGCATCAGAAATACTCAGTCTAGCTATCTAAACTGAATGTTGTGGAGAGATGGATATATATCACAGAGACTACCACTGTTCTGTAACAGACTATCCATAAAAATAAAGCAAAGCTCATCCATCCATATTCAAATGCAACTTGGATCTAAGGATAGGTAATAGAAAATGTACTCCAGGATTTCCCCTCATACCACTAATGGATAGAGGCAGTTCCTAAATGCTGCATCCCTTACATGGCCCCCTCAAATTATCTATGGTATGATCACAGTTGTTCTCACTAGGGCTAATATACAATTATTAGCCATGGGGATAGCTAAGACCAATCAGAAAATGTTAATTTGAGCACCAAAAGAGAATTGGCTAAGCTTAAAATGTCCTCCAAGTGAACCTATGTTGTGGTAGCAAATAGTTATAAAAAATTCCCCTTTTTAGTTCACTAAGTGCCCCTGTCACCCTCCTCCCCCCAGTCTTTAACAGCTTCCGGCACCTATGTGGCTACCTTATTGGAATGTGAAATATATATATATATATATATATATATATATATATATATATATATGTATATATATATATATATATATATATATATATATATATGTGTGTGTGTGTGTGTGTGTGTGTGTGTGTGTGTGTATCTGTGGTGTGTGTAATAATTATTATTAATGCAGAGCAAATTCACATGAATGAAAAAGTACAAACTCAATTTAGAGATGATATAGAGAATAGGGAACTACAACTTAATGTAAACAGACACTGAATCTGCTCATGATTTAATAAAACTTAAAGAGGTATGGGGACTGGAGGGTAGGAATCTATAATCACACCAAAACTGAAAGAAGGAAATTTGCAGTACATTCCAAGATGGATAAATATTACAGGAATACAAGTGGATCTATGATATCAAAGACAGCCACAGACTTTTTTGTGGTACAGAAGGGCATTTGATAGTTACAATGTAACAAAATAGCTCATGAACAATGTGGAGAATTAAATGTCATACAGATCATAACTGTTGTAGAATGCTACAAAAATAACAAACAGGGACAATTTTGGATGGATTGTGGGGAAAATAAGGAATGTAACATTGAAATGGAAATGCATTGCAATGTACCTGAGCAAAATGATAGTTCTGAAACTGGTCCTGAAAATGGAAGCTGCGTAAATTGTGTCAATGCAAGTGACATGAATATGTATTGGAGGGAGAGGTTGTAGCAGGGGAAATTAAAGAAACAGCAACTGAAGAGACATAAATACAAAATCAAACTACCAAATATAGCACATACTAACTTTGAAAAACTACATACTGAAGAAAGTGATACTGGAGATGGTCTTAAATGGCAACAAATGAAAATTAGAAATAACATTGGGAAAAAAAGAAAACTTCAGTTAATAAATATTAAAGAAAAAAAAAAGGACATGGTTGTTTATGTATAGCTTCCACCAATGTTAATAGTATAATACATGTTGTCAGAGGTTTGATTGTTATTCAACTGTGCAAAATAATTACAACTGAGTTTATATGTTTATTAAACACTAGATCTTTAACTCATGAATAGAAATGGCATTTAGGAATATTATGGGTGGATAAATACTATGGAACTTTGGATTTTGACAGTGTACAGAAATAACAATGTTAACTAAAGGAAGGGAAGTAAAATATATTAGATTATATTGTGGTTAAAACAGAATGATTATCAGTTATACATCTTAAGAAAGGAAATGCCTCTTTTGGAATCATCACAATATATACTTATTTTGATCCCCCACTACTGGGCCAGTAACCACTGGCAGCAGTTGGGAACATACACTGGGAGGATGACAAGTACACACACAGTATTTCCAGATGCAGCTCTATGCATCAAGTGCAATTTCCCTTAAGAGCACACAGAGACTACAATCATTCTGGGGCTGGTTTCTCCTTCTTTCTCCAGATCCCCAGTAAAACTCCCCACTGGCACAGCTATAGTGTTGAGATCTCAGCTCAGTGGCCAAGCCAAGACCTCCAGCACCCTCTCTGTCCAACCAGTGCTGCATGTCCCTGCCCAAGTAGCTGACACACACACTCTTTGAGGTTTGATTTACACACACTCACACACACACACACACACACACACACACACACACACACACACACACACACACAGGAAAGGCTAGCACAAATTTACTAGCTATGCACCTGTTTGCCCACACTATAAGGTAGTTATCACTGCCACCAGCCAACTCCTTATCAGCTACTTTAAGACCCTTAGCAAAGGGTGTCCAATCTTATTATGTAATGTTACTGTTAATACAAATGGTATTTTGACCAAAAGCAATTCTATTGGGAATGGCCTACACAGTGTCACCAAATAAATATGCAAGTTCCCTCAAAACTTAAATATTTCTTCACAGATCAGTCACAATGAATGATTTAAATAGATTTAATAATAAATAATAAAAGAACAAGGTAATACTACATATATAGTCACAGTGACATCAGAGTTCAAAACCACAGGAAATATTGAAAACAACCTTGCAGAACAGTCTCAAATAAATAAAGAAACTCATCTAAACTATCCTTCCCTATATTCCTGACTGAATATATGCGAATTACTATACCCAAGTTAACTTACTTAATTAGAGTAAAGCAGATGTGTGGTGAATGGGTCTTCTTGTCAGGTCCAAAACCAAATACAGAATATCCTATCTCTCTAAGATACTTTTTAAATTAATATATCAAATATTACTGCTAGGATAGCTTGCAGAATAACATCATTTCTTGTCATCTGACCTTATCCCAGGAGAAACCCCCACTGCTGGAAGCTAGCAGTATTTAGCATCTTCCTGTGAAAATACATAGACCTCAGATCTTTGGCAGATTCTGGAAATTGCAAAACAATCATATTCCATCACATTTCAAAACTAGTAATTATTTCACTTTAAATATAATGTAGATCCTAGAAATGACAAAAAAGGCAACACCACAGCAACATCACAACTCATTGTAAGAGTTTAATGTAGACAAAATCCAAATAGTGAGTGCTTTCACGTTTCAAAGAACATTTCATCAGACTTAGGGAATGTGTCAGAGAACAAATATATGCCATAAATAGAGAAGATGAAGGCAATGCACTAGCTAGACATGTGATGACCCATGGCATGATACATAAATTTAAGTTTAGAGCCCTAGAATTAGTTAAAAAGACTGGTAGACTAGGAGATGTTAAGAATTATACAGAAGAGCAGGAAAATAGATGGATAATATGTCTATAAGCTCATAGAACATGTGACCTGAATGATTAGACCACTTTAAAACCTTTCCTAGCAGCAAGGTCCTATGCATATTATGCACTTTATTGATTAATTCTGCATTTTTGTATTGTTTGTAACTTATTTATGCTGATTTTGTGCCCTAATATGAATTTTATGCTATTTAGTTTTTAATATATAGCTTCTTTTAGTTTCTTATAGTTTGTGTATGTTATTTAGCTAGATCTGTTAGGAGTACTAGATTATAGACATAGCTAGATGTTAGATGGTTTTATAACTGACTTTTATTACTGATTTTTAGTGTTCCTTAGATATTTAATGATGGATTTTAGGATGTAATTGTTTTTGTGATGTCATAATTAATTTTAGAATGTGATTGGGGGATGTATTGGGAATGGCACTATTTAATTCAGATGGAAGATGAATGCTGTGTTAAAGTCTAATGAAACATTCTTTGAAACATGAAAGCGCTCACTATTTGAATTTTGTCTACATTAAACTCTTACAACGTGCTGTGGTGTTGCCTCTTTTGTCATTTCCTGGATCTACATTGTTGCTTCTAACAGGCATTTTATCCAGGACTGCTTTTGTTTTACTTTCACTTTAAATACAATACAGAAAACTCCATAGTATAGACATTCTATCACTAGCTGCCATAACGTAATTTAATTTCAGCTATTTTTCTGAAGTTAACCTCCTGTATTCTAGTTTCCATGTTAAAATATATACATATAAACAGTTACAACAGTGTATGTACATTTCTGTTCTCTTCCAGAGGGCACACTGTGGATACATCTTTAAGCTCAGTACTTTACAAAATACCTTTTTTTAACACACATGTCTGTACAAGCCTAGTTTGATATACATATACATGACATACAGTTCTAATACATTTGTAACACAAGCATCTTATATGAATTGTGTCGATATTCGCAAATGACATATAATTTTTTACAAAATTCCAGGTAGCTGGGCTGGCAGTATCTCCCTTTGTCACACTTACACTGAAGTTACAAAATTAGAAGAATTGTTTGAGAATTTAAAGCAGTGTGTAATTGTAAATATGGACATAATAAGAGGGATTTGCATTATAATCTTAGAAAAAAAGTAAAGTAACATTAGACATAAATAATTAAAAGAGATTCTGAAAATAGGACAATTTATAACAGGAAAAGAGAGAGACTATACATATAAAAGAGCATGTATGAAAACAGAAACTGATTATGTGCTATTTTCAGAGACACTAAAAGAGATACAAAAGGGAAAAACATTGAATATAGTGTTATCTGATCATGATGGTACTCAAGGCAAAAATTAGAAATAATGGTGATAGGATCAGACAGGGAAAATGAAAAAAAAAACACTGAAATGATTTAATATAAATATGAAGGATTTAAAAGTCACAATAGATCAGTTATGGAATGATCACAAAACTGTATCTATATATGTATAAAAACTGGACAGAATGGTGAGACAAATATAAAAATAAGAACGTTTATGAAGACTTAGAAAAATAACAAGTAATTAAGTTCATTAAATAAGAAATGTGGCAGAAGAATTGGCAGTGCTGATATAATTCAATGACAACTGTTGTTTATGAAAAGAAAGTTAAACATAAAAATAACATGAAAACAAAATAAAAGGTTTAAGATAAAGTGCTCCCTTTCTTATAATAAACAATAAAACTATACTATTATAAAAATATTAACATTAGATGGGAAAATAATTCACAAGAAGATCATAGGATCATAGGAAATTACTAGGCTTTTGGCCCTGAGGCTATACAAACCTAGCCAAGAATTAGCCCATGTTCCAACAAGTCAGCATCCTATGCCACTATCCAGCAAGGACACAGGTGGAATCCCAGGGGTGTATTTTTTGTTCCCCATCCAGTTATCTAGGTTGCGCTTAAAAAATGTTAATGAGGTACACTGCTTTACGTGGAGAGGGAGTCTATTCCACAAAAAGGGGAGTCTGACCAGGTTGAGGTCACGCATGCAGGTTACTCAAGTGGAGCTTGACTTGCAGATATTCAGCAGTCCCATCAGGACAGGGTCTGAGATTACTTTGTATACCAGACAGAGGTCACCTCTGAGAAGTCTGTAGGAGACTGAGTAGATGGACATGGCTTTTAGCCTATCTGTGTAGGGTAGATGTTTAAAGCCCTGGATTCTCCGGGTAAGGAACCGCTGTGGTCTCTTCAGCTACTGCATGTGCTTTGTGAGGTACACACCAAAAGGGACATTGTACTCAATAATGGGTCTTATAAGGGAAGAATACAGGGATCTTATGACCACCTTGTCCATGGATGAGATACCCTTACTAATGAGGTGGGCCATGTAGAAAGCTTTCCATACAACAGAGGCAATATGGTGGCCAAAATTCAGTTTGTTATTAACCTGGGTGCCCAAGTCCCTCACTGTGTACTTAGGACCTTATTATCAATGTGATAATTTGGAGGGACGTCACTCTCCCCAAAAGAGATTATGATGGATTTTTTGGCATTCAGTTTGAGGCCATGTTTCTGTCACCAGTCATTTGTTTGCATGAGACCCTCTTGGAGGATGTCCACATCACTAGGGTAAATTGATGACAGCATCCAGCTTGCAGTCATCTGCAAACTTGGTCAGCCATAGCCCACTAGATTTGGCCTGCACCTCTGAGAAGTATATCCCAAACAGCAGAGCCCCCAAGACCGATCCCTGGGGTACAATGCTTGTTACAGGTCTACTACTTGAGGTGGCTTCCCCTATTTTGACTAGGTGGGTTCTATCAGTGAGCCAGTTTGCTACTCATTTGGTAACATATGGATTGATGCCTAGCTGCAAGAGTTTATTTATTATACCTGAGTGGGGAAGAGTATCAAAGGCTGTGGCCAGGTCAGGGTAGGTGGTGTGCACCATCTTCTCCTCGTCTGTGGCCTTGGTGACTGCCTCAAAGAAGTCGACCAAATTTAACAGGCATAACCTCCCCTTGACAAAACCAAACTATGTTGGTTCAAGTATCTGGAGGTTGCCAATGTCTTTGTTAATGAGATCCATGATAATCTGCTCCATGGCCTTGCAGATCAGGCTAGTTATGCTGCTAGGTCTATAATGTCCTGGATTGGTGGATGCTCCACCTTTGTGCAAAGGGATGACAGTAACTGTCCTCCACTCAGCTGGGACAAAGTTGGTACTCAGTTTTTAGTTGAATAGGATGCCTAATGGTGCTGTCTGAGTTCATGTAAGATGCAGCCTGGGATGTTATTGGGTCCCTTGGAGGCTGTATTTTTTGCCTTTGAGAGAGCAGTGATGACTTGCTCCCTAGAGATAAGGGGAGGGGGTAGGTACTGGGGATGTCCTGTTTTACTGATGGGAGGGACAGAAGAGTGAAGTTTTCACCAAACCTGTCTGCCAGCCGGTTGGCTATATCTACAGTGTTTGTGTATGTGGTGTCCTTGACCACCAGTTCTGAGCACATCTGGGTGCTTCACTTGAGACTGCAGGCATATGTGAAGAAGGCCTAATGATTGTCTTTAGTAGATGTGACCAGTTTGGGCTCGAAGTTTGCTTTGGAGGATTTCACTAGTGCTCTTATTTTCTTATTCAGGCTAAGGAAAGATTGCTTCCAATTAGGCACCTGCTCCTTCTTGGTCCTGGACATAAATGTTTTCCTTTTATTATAGAGTTTATTTATTGTAGATGTCCACCACACAGGTTTAGTCTTCCTTGAGGAGGAGGATTTTGTCCTGTCTCGTATTCTTGATTCCATGCAGCTATATAAATGCTCATACAGTACTTTGGTGTAGGTTTGGGCATATGTGCCAGTTCCTATGGAAGGGGAGGGGGCTGTGATGCCATTTATACCTTTCCTCAGGAGGTTGTAATCAGTTTTTGAGAAGTTATTTTGTTTGACCCTGGTTGGGGAGATGGTATACTGCAGATGAACTTGTAGAGCATCTTACAAATTTATACAAAGATAAAAGTGTGAATTAAAGTATTACAGGGAAAGTTTCTTCATGAACTGAAACAGATAACAAACATCTTACGCAAAAACATTTCCTTAGAAGATACTCTAAAATCATTAAAGACATTAGACGAAAAGACAGCACTAGGACCTGATGGTTTAGACTATAAACTTTATAAAAATATGAATATACAACAAACTAAATTTTTAGGTTATTTGTTGAATGGATTGAAAAAATGAAGATCATCTTACTGGTGGAAAATGTGTGAAGGAGCTATACAATTAATATGGAAAAAAGAAAACAAGACAAAATTAAAACATTGGAGAATTATTACTTTAACAACCATGGATTATATACTTATTACGAGAATTACACAAAAATGTTAGAAAAAGTTGGGAAAAATTAATTTTAGGAGTAAGAGGAAAACTGTTCACAAGTTCTTATTATTAATAATTAAAGATGTAGTCTATAATATTATAAAAACAGAAGACGAGGTATGAATTCCTGGATGTGATGTTGAAAAGGTTTTTGACAATATTGCACATAATCAGTTATAAAACAAAAACCGGCAGGACAGTCACGACAGTAGACGCCACTTTTACTGTCGTGGCTGTCCTGACGGTTTTTGTTTTATTACTTTGCTGCTCTGGCTTGGACTCTTGGTGTACTTTGGTGATTGTTGTTTCATGTAACCAGTTATGGTAAATATATGCAGATGCAATAAATGACTCCATAATTAGAGTAATAAAATCAGTATATGAGAATAATAGTGAACAACTTTTTTTAGTGGATAGATTACAAAAAGAGGAGTGAGACAAGACTGTCCACTCAGGAGCATTTTCATTTGCTCTAGTATTTATTACAATCATACAAAATATGAATAAAGGACTAAAAAAAGTACTGTGTGTGTGTGTGTGTGTGTGTGTGTGTGTGTGTGTGTGTGTGTGTGTGTGTGTGTGTGTGTGTGTAATAAAATAGCATTCAAGAAAATAATACCTTTGCCTTCAGTTATGTCATATACAGTTGATGTGATCATAATAGCAAAAAGATATCAGTTGGTTAATAAAATAAAAATAGTATATAAAGTAAATGGTTAGAAAAGGCAGGATTACAAATTCATTGGGAAAAGCAAGAGTTTTTGAGTGACTCCTAAAGAAGCAGGAACTTATTTTAATAGAAAACAACTCTTCCAGCTACAGGTTTTGCTTTTGGAAGTTATGATAATATAATATAATATAAATAGTTATAATATAATGGCAAAATATCTTAGAGGATATATAAATGATAAGAAAGGTACTGAGTGTATTTCAATTAAACTTTACAAAGAACATACATTTAATCAATACAGCAATTTTAGGAAAATTAAGCTATTTCATTTCAGTGATGATGTTTCCATAGAATTAGAAATTAAATTATTATAAATTATACTTAGTATTATTTGGAGATTATGGTTAAATCCAAAAAAGAGGCGTAATTTATAATAAAAAGTAAAAGAAGGTTTAAACTTAAAAAAAAAATTTTCTTGCTTCTTTGTATATCAATAGGATGTTAAAAATTATCAAATTCAAGCAATACAAAATAGTTGCTAAATTTCTAAATGTAAATTATGAAGAAGCACAGGAAAAGGAAAGGGTTAATAAAAGAATAAAAAGGAAGGTGAAGTTAAACGATGAAAAAATAGATGTGAATATTGTAGGAGAAAATGGGAAAGTGCGGCATAAGATGATGCAATTTTACTATATTACTCCATGTTAAGAAATGAAACTGGAATTAAAGGAAGCAATTGCTCAATGAAGGAAAATACTATGGCATGAAGAACAAGATTTTAATTAGAGATTAATGCTAAAAAAGTTGTCTGTAAAAGGATGGATGTTATAACTATAAGTGAGAGATTTTGCATTATATGCAAGACAACTGAAACAAAAGACCAGGGGCCTAGTTCAGAGAGGTTATCACGAGGTGTACAAATCACAGTAGTCTTTCCACGTTCAGACACAGCCCTACAATGGTGCTTTTGCACAAAGACATGCAGTACACTGTGGTCGCCTGTCTGCATGGCCATGCTAGATGCTAATGAGACAGTTCATGAGAGAGAGAGATGCTAAAAGTTAGCTTTGTGCTTTCCACTGCAACTGCTTGTGGTAAGGGATTTACATAGTAAAAGTGATTTGGAAAATTGCTCTGCTGTGTAAATTAACATGGCCACTCCTTGCTGCTTGCAGTAATGAACATAGCCAAAAGGCAATGTTCATCCATTGTGGTAGTGTTAGGGTATGTGTGTGTGTGTGTGTGTGTGTGTGTGTGTGTGTGTGTGTGTGTGTGTGTGTGTGTGTGTGTGTGTGTGTGTGAGGCTGAATGTGTGAGTGCATTTCTGCCTGGGAAGTGGCAGCAGGGGGTTACTGAGGAGGTAGGTTAGGTGTATGTGTGTGAGTGAGTGAATATGTGTGTGTGTGTGTGTGTGTGTGTGTGTGTGTGTGTGTGTGTGTGTGTGTGTGTGTGTGTGTGTGTGTGTGTGTGTGTGTGCGTGTGTGTCTGTGTGTCTATGAAATGAATGTGTAAATGTTTCTCTGCACATATATGTGGGTGCATGGGTGGTCTGGGATGGCAGTCATGCTTTCAGACACCCCCAGAGTAATGATCAAAACCTGCAACATTAGGTCAGGAGAACACTAATCAACAGGGATATTACTGCAGATGTGGGCTGGGGGAGACACTAACCACCAGGTATGATACTGCAATCATGTGCCTTAATGGCACTTACATGTAACGTGGGTTGGGTGCACATTAGGCACCAGGGATAGTCTATATTGTGTGCCATAAAGGCATTTAATTACAAAATTAAAAAGTGGAGTGGGGAACCACAGAGATCAGGAATGCCTCATTTGCTATCTGCCTTAACAGCACTTTAAATTAATGGGATTAGGGAACCACTTTAATTTAATGGGACTAGGGAACCACTAGCCACAAGGGATAACTCATTCATTATGTGCCTTAATGACACTTAAACTTAATGAGATCTAGGGAACCACAAGTCACCAGGTATAACCCTTTTGCTACATGCCTTAATGGCACTTAAACTTAAAGGAATCAGGGAATCACTGGCCACCAGGCATAACTCTTTCACTACATGCTTTAATGGCACTTACATTTAATGTGATTAGGTGAACCACTAACCGCAAGGAATGACTATTTCACTATGTGCCTTAATAGCACTTAAACTTAACATGATGGGGGAACCACAAGATTATAGGGATATTTATGGTTATTGATTTTTAGTATTGTATTTTTTTTATTCTGTAATTTTGTAAATAAAGGACCCCTACTCTTCTCATGTTTTGCATGTAATATTATATCCATATTTATATTTGTGACTCCTTCCCATTTATACTTATATTTAAACTTGATACATTGTATGGAAAATATGATAAACGAAGGGAAGGTGAAATTGATGAATGGAGCTAAATTATTTTTGTAGCAATATGAATATCATGGGAAAATAGAATAGATTATTGTATAATAAAGAAAGAGAAAAATAAAAATGGTTATGGAAGAAAGGATGAAGGGAAGAGTAAAAAAAGAAATCAGGAAATATTTGTTGATGTGATAATGTGATTCTGACAATATGAAAACTGTAAATATTATTAGTGAAATTCAAAGTGAAAATATTGTGAATATGAAAGTGTAAATAATGGAAAAATGCATATAATATTAAAATGTATAAATAAGGCAATACCTAAGTAAGTTCTGTGGGATGCTTTACATCTAATAACTCAGGCAGATAGAACCTTGATTTAATGTCTGAAATGAAAGTTACCACATTCAGGAGTGTAGCACCCTCCTTATGCTGTAGTGCAGTGTAACTGAATCCATGCACCTGGGGTTGAAACAGAACCAACAGCCATCTGGTCTTCCAGCACCAAGGGAAAACCTGTTATGAGCAACTTGTATGCCTGTGACTGTATAGACAAGAAGTGGGGAGACTAAAGTGAGAAAAAAAGGAGTGCCCCAGTTTATTAGAATGTCACAGGAGTCTTGGTGAGGTGCTCTTACGCATAGGATGTTTCTTTCAGAAGCTCATAAGGTAATTCTAGACTCCAGGTTATACTTTATACTGGCACTCCAGAAAAATGGGAAAAGATCCTAGGGACTGCAGTCTTACAAGAAGCTTGGTTTTCTCGGGTATGCAAAACAGTCATATTTTTTAGATGACTCTGATTGGCAGTGTGTGCATCTGTTTCCCCTATATTTAACCTTACTTGGTCAAATATACCTTGGAATGTTTACTTGCTCCTATGTCATCAAGCAGAGGTGGCTAATTGATGGTACATGTTTCGGACTGCAAGCACTTCAGAATTACCTTTCTGGGAGCTTGACGCTCCTTGAAAAGTTGTAACCATGGCAAACCAAAGTCTGGTCCTAGTTCTTCTGGGGCCTTTGCACAGTAAAGACAGATACAGGAGTGAGCCAAGACTGCTGTATGCAGTCTTAGTGTTAGCCAAGAAAACTGAAAAAACTGGAGTCCATCTACAAAGGTGGAGCACCAGCAGGTCCTGAAAAAGATGAGGGAGATAGACAACTTAATGAATGCACTGGATAAAAAAGACTGAATTATCTCAAAGTGGAGGATTTGTATTTGCTGTCAGGTAAACTCTAACAAAATAATGAACATTTAGAATAGAAGCAAGACAACTTAGATGATGGGGGTTGGAATTCTCCCCTCCTGGTGCAGTCAAGACTCATTACTTTCCACATTCAGATGGAGGGGTTATTTTGCATTTATTTTATTCTTGTATGATTCATTAGTTTTTAAAGGGATGGTGAGCATGGGTGTGGTTGTTTAGAATTTTTTTTTCCTATTTTTGACTGATGATGATTGTTAAAGTGAATATGTTTTGTGAGATATGCCCAGTAAATTCATTCAGTTTAAAATGTTTAAAATATATTTCAGATATTTTCAGACAGACCATTAAAGTATCACAAGAGTTACAAAGTCTTTTTCTGTTACCTTAAAAGACCTTAAAGGCTTTTTTTTTTCCAGAATGAAGCCTGTCAAACTATGGCACTGGAGTTTTACTGCAACAGTGTTTAAAAGCAAAGGCTACTTAGTGCAGTGTAAAGGCTGCTTAATTAAATGTAAATGCAATGAGGCAAAATGAATTCCATATCATAGTAGAAAATATATTGTATAAAACATATCAATGTGACAAGAATTAAATTAAGATTTTGGAGAGCTTAGATAAAAGGAAAAGTATATGGCATATGTAGGTGTACTCTAGGGGAATCTATGCCATATGATTGACTTTTAAATTTTCGAATTTCATATAATTGCACTCTGCTCTCCCCCCATCCCATGCTAATTATATATACCAACTCTGAGATCACACTACAGTGGGCAAAAGGACATATCTCCCTATCCCTGCTGTACCTCAGGACAGTTCTCTGTTTAATTGAATGGGATGCTTTCCACTTTTTAAATAGTCGATCATATGAGTTGATCATACAAAATTCAACTATTTCAACATTCAGTATTTTAACACAGACTCACTCTGGGGTGTATCTGAAACTGCGTCACATATCTCTACCAAGTAACTAAACAGAATAAATAAAAAAATGTAAGTTTCATCCATTTGTTATATTACTTTGCAAAATAAGTCTAGTAATAGCCTATAGACTGTTGCCTGAGGAAAAGGAAAATTATTTACCTCCTTGCTTGCCCTTAAGGATGGTCTGTGTAGAAAGATGCAGTTTCATTTGTTTCTGCCTACAAAATGTACATATTTCTGCCCTCCCTATACATTGTTTAAGCACTTATAAGCTATGCTAAATGAATTATTTAAATAAAATGTTACATAATGCGTACAGTAAAAAAAGAACCTGGTATTGAAAGAAATAAAGAATACAATGTCAATTCTGAAATTCTGTTATGGTGTTTATATGTGTCACAGACAGTGGCTCAGTAGGTGGTACATTCACCTCTGCAGCCTGTAGATCATAAGGTGCTAAGGTTCAATCCCACCCAGCCCTCTCCCGCTAGTGCTTTGATTAGTGTTCTGACACTGTGGAGAAGCATCTATCACTATTGACATGTCGTACTCCAGTAGTGACACCGCAGTAAATTATTTGGTGTGGGGGAGTGCACCACTCCTGAGGTGCCTTCATTCAGATGAGAACTGGTGAGGTTGGACCACAAAGTTGTCTCCTTTGAAATAAAAATCAACTAAGTAACCCTAGCAAATCCTGTAACAGTTAGGAAATATTCCAAAGCAAACTCCACCCTATTAAATGATAATTTATCACAATTCAATGGCCCTCTCAACCTCGAGTTCACAACAACCTATTTGGAATTGTTCAGAGACCCTGTACAACAATGTAAAAGACTGTACAGGGGCTGTTGTATCTATTAGAAGTAAGCCCAAAACAAACTCTATAAACAAACCACACTGTTGGAGTCCTAACCTTATAGGGTATATAACAAAAGGAAAAAAGTCATGGCTAAAGCAGGAAAAGCAACTCCCATAATGATAGAGGCTCTCTAATTAAACTAAACAGAAACAAAGAGGACTAATTACGTCCAACAAGTTCAGTTATGAGGTCAAGATAGCCTCACAGGCTAAAGGTAATCACAAGGCCTTCTACAGCTATATCAAAACCTCAAAGGCATCATACATCAGTGTGCCGAACTGGTGGTCAGTAGTGCCATCATCATTGAGCAGACTGACATAGTGAATTTGCTGGATGACAAATTCAGCTGAAACTTCAGCCCCCACACCCCCCGCCTCCATCTATGAAACACCTAGCATAACCCCCCCGCCATCTACAGGTTGCAGGTCCTGGCGCACCACTCTAAGTCCAAAAACACAGTCTCAGTGGGCTCCGACAATATCCCAGGATGCTTCCTAAATAGCTGGAAACATAGGTTCATAGGTTCATACTAGGCTATCTGCCCTAGGGCATTTATAAGCCTAGCCAGAGTGTGTTTGGCTCTCTCCACCCATTTTAAATTAATTTTGCTATGCCCTTTTTCAAGGTTTGTATACTGTGCCTCTGTCTAACAGTGACACAGACGTGATACCCGAGGTAAACCTACGATCTCCCATCCACTCATCAAGATTCCTCTTGAAGAGAGTCAATGAGGGACTCTGCCTAACCTGGACTGGGATTTTATTCCAGAGTGAAGGGAGCCTCTGAGTTATGAATCTGTCCCTCCAGCATGTCCTATTTATTTCAGTGCCGAGGTTCAAGTCTCTTGAGCGCGTAGCTCGATGGGATTTGGATTTTCTGAGGTGCAGCATGTCCATTAATTTCGGGTTGGACATGGCTGAGCAGGCGGTATGCCACTGAGTAGAACTGGAGTTTCTTTAACCGGGCAGCATATGGCATCTGTTTGAGCCCTTTGATCCTCTTGGTGAGGTACTTTTGGGGTCTTTCCAGTTGCTGCAGGTGTCTGGTGAGGTACATCACAAAAGGGGCATTGTACTCAATTATGGGCCTGATGAGGGATGAGTAAAGAGGCACGATGACCTCCCCTGATCTAGATGTGAATCCCTTCATGATTAGGTGGGCTATATAAAATGTTTTTCTAACCACTTTGGCCACGTGGTTGTAAAATGAGAGATTGCTATCAACTTGGGTCCCCAGGTCCCTAATTACTTCTTCTGTACTTAATGGATTACCACCTATGTGGTAATTTGTGGGCACTTTGGTTTTGCCAAAGGGGATGACTATACACTTTTTGGCGTTTAGCTTGAGGCCATAGCTCTGGCACCAGTTCTCTGTTTCTATGAGGCCCTTTTAGAGGATGCTTGTGTCGGCTGGAGATTCGATTATGGTGCCCAGTTTGCAGTCATCTGTGAACTTGGTCAGCCACAGTCCTTCTGTGTTGGCCTTTACCTCCGAGAAATATATGCCGAACAAGAGAGGTCCCAGGACTGAGCCTTGAGGGGCGCCACTTGTAACTGGTTTGGAGTCTGACATGGCTCCAGCAATTCTAACCATGTGGGTTCTGTCCTTGAGCCAGTTTGCAACCCATCTAGTGACATAGGGGTTTATATTTAAGCTGGTGAGCTTATCTATAATGCCCGAGTGGGGTATTGTATTGAAGGCTTTTGCGAGGTCCAGGTAGCCTGTGTGGACCACCTTCCCCTCGTCAATGGCCTTGGTGACTGTTTCAAAGAAATCAACCAGGTTTAAGAGGCAGGATCTGCCCTTAACAAAGCCAAACTGGGTAGGATCCAGTGTCTGTAGGTCCCCAATATCTTTATTTATGAAGTCCATGATGATCCTTTCTATAGCTTTGCAGACCAAGCTAGTCAGGCTTATGGGGCGATAGTTTCCAGGATCTGTTGAGGCACCACCTTTGTGGAGAGGGACCACTGTTGCTGTACGCCACTCTTTGGGCACATATCCTGTAGTAAGGCTTAGATTGAACAGTAGTTTTATGTTTGGGTTTAGCTCTTCTTGGAGTTCATGTAGGACGCAGCCTGGGACACTGTCTGGTCCCATTGATGCTGTGTTTTTTTGCTTTGGAGAGGGCAGCTCTTACCTGAGCATCTGAGATGTCAGGGGGGCAGCACTCTGCTGGGATAGATATTTGCCCTTTTGGTGGGGATGGGGGGAAGTTTGCACTGAACCTGTTAGCTAGGATGTTGGCAATGTCTGTGGGTTTGGTGTATTTTTTGTCATTTTGGACTAATTCTGAGCATATCTGGGAATTCCCACCCAGGTTCCTAACATAACTAAAGAAAGCCTTGTGATTATCCTTAGTGTCCTGTGCAATTTTTCTCTCGAAGCTGGCCTTAGAAGATTTTATGAGTGCCCATAGTTTTTTGCTAATACTGATCAGAGATGCCTTCCCTTTTTGGGATTTTGCTCTATCATGTAGTAGCTTCCACCAGACAGGACGTGTGCCTTTGGAGGATTGGGTCTTGGTTTTATTTGGGATTGCATGATCCATGTATTCCTGAAGGTGTTCATAGAATGCATTTATAAAGGATTCTGCGGTCTGGGCCATATTTTCCACAGGCCCGGGGACTTTGAAGGATTCCACCTCGGTTTTGAGGAGTGTGAAATTTGCTTTAGAGAAGTTTTTCACTGTGGTTTTCAGGGCAGGGGGTGGAGTCGGGATGTGACTATCCAGTGAGATTAGTTTATGGTCTGATCTTACCAGTGAGGGATACACTTCTGGTCTGGAGCATAGAGTCCCCATGTTGGTGATGATCAGGTCCTTGTGGGAGTGGTAACAAGTTGTTCCATAGCATTTGAGTTTATAAATTCTAGGAACCTTTGGGCTAGGGTGTTGGAGCTAGAGTAATGCTCCCAGTCTATGTTTGGGTAGTTGAAGTCGCCCAATATAATGGTGTTTGGAGAGACCTTCATATTTTCCAGTGTTCTCAGGAAGGCCAAGTGGGGTTCCTGGGTTTGGGAGGGTGGTCTGTAGCAGGCTATAAACTGGAAGGCAGTTTTATCCACTGTTAGTTGCACATGGATAGTCTCTGATGCTTTGTGCTGTGCTACCAACCTGGAAGTGTGGGTATCTGACGAATATTGATACTCCCCCTCCTTTTGTGGTTCGGTCCAAGTTTTGGGGCCAAAAAGCATGGTATGAGGTATAACCTGGTAGTGCTGGGGTGCTCTCGGGAGCCTTGAACCAGGTTTCTGTTACTGCACAGATATCGATGTTCTTCATGCTAAGGAGAGTTTCAATTGCGTGCATCTTGAGGTTTAGACTTCTGGCGTTGAGTAGCATTACTCTTAGTTTCTTATCCCTTGTGATACCTATGGAGGTGGGTTTGTCTTTTGAGCCTTGCCTAAAAAAGGCACTATGGGGGTAGCAAGAGCCTTTGCCAATATCCAAAAGCCCTGGGGTGACAGGTGCAAGCCATCCCTAGCGAAGCATCGTGGCTTGTCGAGCATGTCATCCCAGGCTGACAGGCATTGGATCCCCTTTGAATGACATCAATACTTAAGACAATTGTTGAAATTGATCATCTTGTCTTCATATTGTGGCATCATTCTTGGTGAGGGTAAGATGCTACTTAAGGTCAGGGTCATACCGGCCTGGGCTACATGCTCAGAGAGCTCCTCTATGTCTCTTTTCATGTAGTCCAGGGAGGTACATCTCAGGTCATTCACACCAGCATGGACAATGACTGAGTCATATTTGTATTTGCCTTGGAGTGACCTGAGTGCTTGTGTTATGTGGTGGATCCTAGCACCCGACAGGTAGCTCACCGTGACATTCGCCTTGTTCAGCCTGGTGAGCGGGACGTCAGTGTGCCTGATGATAGAGTCACCTATTACAAGTGTATCAGGTGTGTTGTTTAGCCTTAAGGGCTGTGACTGTTCGGCACACTGGCTTTGTGAGCTATGTGTTGCACGTGTTTTGTTTTGGGGTAGTGGTTGCTTGGGTGTCTGTTTGGAGGTCTCTGCTGCTTAGGCAGATCTTTATTTAGAGCCTCTGAGTATGTTTTTGTGTGTTTATGTGTTTGGTTTGCTGTCGTGGTAGGTCTATGTGAGACTGGAATTGTAGTGAGTGTGGTTTCCATCTCCTCCTGACTGGTTTCGCCAGTACTGAGTTGAGAGAGCTTAGCCTCCAGTATGGCTATATGGTTGCATCTCTCACATGTGTTGGAATTTGTTGGGAGGAGGAGAGGGTTGTCTGTGTACATGAGGCAGTTGTAACATTGCCTCAAGATTCCCAGATTCACCAGCTGGACCAGAGAGGAGATTGACAACTGACCTTTGGACATGCTAGAATAGTATTGGGAATTCCTTTATAATTGAAAAAAAGGGCCAATGGGGAACAAGGTACTCACGGGGAGTTTGTGAGGGTGTAGTGCTTTTAATTTTTAGTGCTGACTTATATAATTTTTTTAGTGAGCAAGTGCCAGGTAACTTAAATGCAATGTGTTACAGGTAACTTAAATGCAAAAACGACAAACAGTAACTTTCTTTCAAGTGAAACAAGGAAATAAGTATAGTAAGCAATGCAGATATCACTAGGGATCCACAGAAGCACTGAAAAGCTGTGTTAGCATTTCAGGGAAATAACAAGCAAACAAACAACAAGCATACAAACAAAGCTAGATTCAGCAGGCCTGGATCTAGTCTATGCTACAGCAAACAAGGTACCAATTTTTCATTAAACAAACAGTTCAATCATGGGCACTATCAGCTTTTTAACCAGAAATTCCCAGCTCAAGGGCAGCAGAGTCCAGCCTCCCTCCCACAAGAGTGCAGACCACAAAACCTTTTTAATGTAAAATACTGGCCCTGAAGTCCAAGTGTTTAAACCAGAATTAATACACTTTTAGATAAAGACACACTGAGCCCCAATCAGCAGTTCCCCCAAGGATGTAAGCTACCTGTCTGCCACCACACACAGTACCACAAACCTTCCTAATGTTGTAAAACGTCTGGTCTGAAGCCCAAGAAGTGCTTAAAGAATTAGAAGAAATGCTACACTTTAAGCAAGTTACTACCACAAGCAGTAAATACTTAAATAATACCTGGAGAAATGCCTGAGAATGCCTGGATTATACAAACAAAGCTAGATTCAGCAGGCCTGGATCTAGTCTATGCTACAGCAAACAAGGTGTACCAATTTCAATAAGAAGCAGTTCAAATATGCAGGCACTATAAGCCTTTAACCAGAAATTCCAAGCTCAGAAGGGCAGAGTCCAGGCCTCTCCTACCACAAGAGTGCAGACCACGAACCCTTTTAATGTAAAATAACTGGCCTGAAGCCCAAGTGCTTAAACCAGAATTAATACACTTTTAGAATAACAGACACTGAGCCCTCAATCAGCAGTTCCCAACTTAGAAGGATGTAAGCTACCTGTTCTGCCACTACAGTGCAGACCACAAACCTTCTTAATGTAAAACAACTGGTCTGAAGCCCAAGTGCTTAAACTAAAAGGCTTAGAATGAGTTACACCAAGCAGTAATACATACAATTGAGTACTTTTAAGATGACACAAAAGCAAAATAAAGTAGGAAGAAACACAAATACAGTAAAAGTTTTTTTTTTTTTTTTTTGAGTTAGCAAATGAGATGGGCCCAGGAGTTACAGGACAGAAACAAGTGCAAATGCAGGCCTTCAAATCAGAAAGTTGAGAGAGATGGAAGACCGCCCAAATGGCCAATAACTAGAAATTCTGGGCCAGAACCACTCCTTATGTGGTAGACAGGTTACCTAGTGCTTACCACTCCCACTGATAAGCTAGAAGGCTTCCCTCCAACACAGAAAGGCTTGGGGGGCTCAGAAGCTTACAAATAGTCCTGGATACAGCAAATCTGTATCTGGAACACTAATTACAGGAAAGGTAGGAAACAGGCTTACAATTTTTTTTTTCAGAAAAGTAGCAAAAACAGTAGTAAAAACAATTCACATGCATTGCAAGCTGGCACACTTGAGTATGTAGCAATATTAGTCCACACACAGTTTGAAAAAATGTAATTAAATTAAAAAAGGACTAAAAGCAAGTGACCTATGTTACCTAGGTTCACATGACCTATCAGGAACACTTAAGTTAATTTTCAACTATAACCTCAAAACAGGCTTTGCACCATAAGAATGGAGGAATACAATGGTTATGCCACTTCACAAGGATGGCCCATTAACTGACTCTTGAAACTACAGCACTATTAGTCTGACTAGTCTAATAAGCAAAGCCATGGAATAACTTATCATGCCAGTGAACAACAAAGACCTAGCCAACCTTCAGACACGGGACCCAGCACAGTTTGGCTTTGTCAAGGGAAGATCATGCCTACTAAACCTTTTGGACTTCTTTGAGAAGGTGACTGAGGCAAAAGATGAGAGAAAAACAGTGGATACTGCCTATGTGGACCTGGCTAAGGCGTTCAATAAAATACTCCATTTGGGTATGGTTGATAAACTCTCTGATGTTTGCATAAACTCCTACATAATTCACAAGATTGTCAGCTGGCTCAAAGAAAGGGCCCAGGATGTCAGGACTGGTGATACTGTTCACCAGCGGGGTACCTCAGGGCTCTTTGTTGGGACCGCTTCTATCTGGCATTGACTTCTCAGAGTTAAAAGCTAATGTTAAGGGCCTTTGGCTGGCCAAGTTCACAGATGACTGCAAATTGGGAGCTATCATAGATTTCCCATGCCAGAAACATCTTAAGAGAGGGTCTAACATAGAAAAATTACTTGTGCCAAAGTCCCGGAATAAAACTCAATGCCAAGAAATGCATTACAGTGCCTTTTGGGAAAACTGCCATCAAGGCTAATTACTCCATTGGTAAGACACCTCTAAGATTTCACCCAGTAGTCAAGGATCTGGGTGTTTATGTAGATAGCAATCTGGCCTTTGACCAACAGGTAGCCAAGGCAGTATGAAATCATTATATGTAGCCAGCTTAGAAGTATGGACATCACATCCATGTCCTAGGAAATCATATTGCTATTTTATTTGTCCCTTAAAAGAGCCATCATTGAGTATAATGCCCCCTTTGGCATGTACCCGAGCAAATATATACAAGAGCTGGAATGCCCACAGAAATTCCTTACCAGGAGAATCCAGGCTATAAACCCATTGTCCTATACAGATCACCTTAAAGCTTTATACTGTCTCCTACAGGTTATTGATAGGTGATCTATGGTTGGAATACAAGGCATCCTTGGGTCCAGCTCTGATGGACCTTTTGCACATCCACAAAATAAATAGCACCAGAACCACTAGATCAAAGAATTTAAATTTTGCATGTGACATAAATAAGATACGTTGGCAAGACAGATATGTGTCTCAGTGGATCTCCATGTTCTGCAGCAGGATCCCTATCCATGTGAAGCAGAGTCCATCCCCAGAAGCTTAACTGGCTCAACCAGCACCCTGTGCCAGTTCCATGAACCAGAGAACTACCCCCTCAGCTCTTCACTTGAAGAGAAAAAAAATCACTTCAGTGTAATTCACTAGCAATCAGCTTATTATAGTTACATTCAACCCCCCCTTCCACTGAAGATCAAAAAACACTTGACTGTAATAAGCCAATCACTACATTGTAGCACTTGGCTTATTACAATTTGATCTATGCCAACCCCCAACTCTTCCACTAAAGAGCAAAAAAAAAAAAAGACAGTGGACATTCTTTCTACTAGCATGCCTAGCAGGTGTCCAGATGGACAACATGACCCCCTCCCTTCCCAGCCATTCAGGTCCTGTTTCTGTGCCCTGCACCGACCATCCTTATGCACATTTTATTGAAAAAAATACTTCTTTTATTTTTTCATTATTTATTTATTTTACATTTGTTTACCGGGATAGTCCGACTGGATACATGTCCATTTTCAGTGGAAGCTTGGGGAGAAAAGCTCCACATAGACAAACTTACATAGATTACACAGAAGTTAGCAAACAATTATAAAAACAAAGTGATTATATACAATGGGTTAGTAGTGTTCCCTAGTAGGGACTCACAATTCTCATGGACAGACAATTAAAAGTAAGAGACATCAGATTGGAAGCAGAGCTTGGTGATGTAGTTACAAGTTATGATAATTGCAGAATATGCTTTTAGTTTATAACTTAATCAGAGTTGGTACATGGGCATAGCCAATTCACTTTGAGATACTGTTTGAGGTTTTTTTTTAAGAGACTTTTGGAGGATTGTAGGGTTATATAGTTTGGCAACGAATTCCAGGTTTTGCCAATGAAGTTGGCAAACAGGGATTCACCAGCAGAGTTATTAGCTTTGTGAGTTTGGACCAGTAGTTTATCGGCTGACCGTAGGGATCTTAGGTTGCTATATGGCTTAATAATATTTTTAAGTGAGGGGGTATCCTCAGGGTGGTACAAAATTTTGTGTGCTATTAAGAGCTGATTGAATTGAATTGAATTAAGCTGGGCAGTTCTAGCCACTCTAGTTGTTTGAGGTTCTGGAAGTGGTAGGTTCTATAGGTGGAGCCAGTGGCGAATCTGGCAATATGATTGTAGCTATGGGACAGCTTACCTAGTTCAGATTTGTTGAGGTTTGAGAGTACAGGCAAGGCATATAAAAGAGTAGAGAGTAGGTGTGATCGGGCGATTGCAGTCCTAGCCAGTGGGGTTAAAAATGTCTTGTTTCTATACAGTGATCCAAGCTTCTTATTGATGGTCTGTATGGTTTTGTTGACCTTTAGGTCAAATTTGAGATTATTGTCCATGATAACCCCTAGCAATTTGGTGTGATTATCTGGGGAAATAGTGGTACCACTGTTAGATGTGACAGAGAATGAAAGTGTGGTGGATCTACTAGTGAGAGAGAAGAGTAGAAGTTTAGTTTTATTGGGGTTCAGAAGTAGGCGTTGGTTGGTGAGCCAGTTCTCGATAGTGTTAAATATATTTTGGGTTAAGATTTACAAGTCAGATGGGGAGGTGACTGAGCAGATGAGAGTGGAATCATCTGCGTATTGAATGCAGGTGGCTTTAGGGATAGCAGTGTGGAGGTTGTTGATAAAAATAGAGAAGAGTAGTGGACCTAGTATGGACCCTTAAGGGACACCAAGTGTGAGAGGTAACTGGCTGGAGAGTTTGCCCTGCCATAGTACCGCCTGCTGTCTATCAGTCAGGTAGGACTGGAAACACTGGATAGCAGGCTTGTTGAAGGAAATAGATTTTAGTGAAAGAATGAGAAGTCCAAGACTGACCATGTCAAAGGCTTTTGATAGGTCAAGAAAGAGGGCAGAGGTTAGCCTATTGTCATTCCTGTTTTGGTTTATGGCATTAGTAAAGGAAAGGAGGGCTGAGGTGTGCTGTGGTATGGCCTGAAACCATGCTGGGAGTTGGATAGTAAGTTATTCTGTGAAAGGTATTGCATTAGTTGCTTGTGTACACATTTCTCCATTATTTTGGCTAGTGGGAAAAGAATGGCAATGGGTCTATAGTGGGACATGTCTATTGAGCTACCACCTTTATGGAGTGGGATGATGTGAGATATTTTCCAGATGGAGGGGATCTTTTAAACTGTCCAAACTGCTTGCTACAAATGTATCAAACAATTGCTACAGTTTATATACTGCCTGTATGGAGCACTACAGCACTCGGTTTTAATTTAAAAAAGAGAGAGACTTGCATTTTTTTTTTTACTTTTAGAATGAACTGTAGCAAGCTGCTTGTGACAATGTAAAATGCAGTTGCTGCAGTTTAGATCACACACAGAGAGTCACAGTGCTTAGGTTTGACCACAAATGCAATACTGACTTTTAAAAGGCAGATAGTAGTGCACAAACTAACAACCCCCCCCCCCACATAACCACTAGAAACTTCCTAACATACCCCCTCCTAATAAATGCCCATGATACATAGGAATACAATTGGATTGGACTGCATGGCTAGGCTTATAAAGGGCCTGGTGGTCGCTAGCTAGTATATAACTATAAACTATGAACTATGTTAACTAAAATCCATT